>NC_051395.1:35593975-35596475 GCF_015228065.2 Penaeus monodon | reverse complement strand
AGTGGAACCACGTGCTTTTTTCCGCTTGGAGCGTCATGTAGCAATACGGAGCCAGTGACCTCACCTCGCTCCCCCCCATGCTCTGCACTGCTGCTAGCGCTCCTCCATCTGAACGGTCCACTACTTATACCGAAAATGACCTTAGGCCTCAGAGAGTCCCATCGCAGAGTACCAGCGCGGTAAGGGTCAGCTCCGCCCTCTCCCTCCGGGCGCGGGCTGCGACCCTCGTACCGCCATACCCATAACCCAGACATTCTCGTGTGTTGCTTATACTGCGTGGTGTCAACTCTCAGAAATAAAGCGTGAAGCCGTTTAACCAGTATAACTACCCTCCTGTTCACCATTGTACTAAGGATGATAGCCTTTTACACACACACACACACAACACCACCACACACACCCACACCATATATATATATATATATATAATATATTAATATATATATATATATTATATATATTGTATATTTTTAGATATACACCTCTATATATACATATATATCATATTATATATAATATATATATATATATATATATGTATATTATACATATATATTACACATAATATTACATAAATGATACGTATACATATGTGCACACACACGCCACACACACACCAAGCACACACACACACATACACACACCAAGCACACACCAAACACACACACACCCAGCACACACACATATAATTATATATATAATATATATATATCTATAATATATATTATATATACACACACACACACAAAACATATAATTTATATATATGTATTTATTTTATTTTTATCTTTACGGTAGTTTCATATTTAAAGCCGCCGTGGTCACAGCATGATACTTACTTTAATAGTTTTCATGTTGTGATGCTTTTGGAGTGAGTACGTGGTAGGGTTCCCCCCTGTTCCTTTCCACGGAGAGTACCGGTGTACATTTAGGCAATCCATCTTTCTATTTTATCCGGTGGGGGGGGGGTGGCTTGAACCAGCACGGACTTGAGCAGGCTTCCCACCCAGTGGCTAGGAAGGCATCGAGGTGATTGCCGTCGTGACCCAGTCTTGGATTCCATATATATGTATATATATGTTATATATATACTTATATGCATACAATACATATATCTACATATGTATATATTTAAAGCAAATATATATATATATATATATATATATGTATATAAATATATATATAGGCCTATATATCTATATATATATATATATATATATATATTTTTTTTTTTTTTATCCTACAAGGCACGTTGGCTATACATGGATTTCCCATGATTTTCTTGGCAATTTTAAGAGCGGTGGTTTGGCCGTTGCCTTCCGCCCGGTGTTTGTTATCGAGTCACGTATGTTTTACCCGGGTTCTGGGACCCACTGACTTGGGCTGGCTTGCCCACACCGCTGCTAGGCGGTAATCGAGGTGAAGTTTTTTCTCCCCAAGGGGAACAATATTGCCGGCCGGTGACTCGACCTTCGAACTCAGATTGCCGTCGTGCAAGTCTTGAGTCCGACGCTCTAACCAATCGGCCACTGCGGCCATATATATATATATATATATATATATATATAATATATTAATATATATTATATTATATAGATATATGTGTAATAGTAAACATACACCCACACACCATACACACACAAAACACACTACACACACACACACACACTCACACACCCACATAAACACACAAACACACCACACACACGACACACACACACACACACACACAAGCACGCACACACACACACACATACACCACACACACACACACCCACACACACACATAAAATTAAATTATACCTGAAGAAGGAAGTGGTTTATACGAAAATTACAGCCAAATTTAACTTGAAAACAGAGCGATCGAAGTTAACCTTAATATCCAAAACATACATTCATTTCTCATCGACGAAGATCTCAACATTGACTAAAATCACAAATGACATAATAGGAAGGAACTGCACTTGAATACGCGGTAAGAGACATCAAGGAAAGCTCCAGCAAGCTTCTCGGTAGAAACTAAACATCTTTTTGCAAAAAAACGTAGAGTCCCATGAAAGTAAGCGTCCACAGGGACAAAATCGGAATAAGCTTCCACTACAAGACTATAGATAAACAGAAGAGATAATGTACGGAGATACATATTCAAATAAAAATGAACAGTGATCCATCATGAAAAACAGGCAAAAGGAGACTCAAAATACTGAGAAATTCAAATGCATTCCCAATAAAGAAAACCAGACGGGAATTGACATATACTACAAATGAAATCATAAGAGTAGTGGGACTTACAGGGATCTATACACTCAAATGAACAGGCACAGATAGAAGCGAACGCGTAACTAGAGACTTACGTAACAATCACAACAGAGGACATAAAAGAGCGCTTAAAGGGATGAAGAAAGGTACAACACTCAGGTGAAGACGGACTAGTAATAGACATTATAACTGGGAAATTGGCAACAGTGAAACTGTCAATCTTTTAACCAAATGTCTTCTC
>NC_051395.1:35553975-35583975 GCF_015228065.2 Penaeus monodon | reverse complement strand
CTGCCATCAGTACTGTAATAGTGGCTGCTTATATTTCATCATTACCCCTGTGGCTGTTGGGAGATTTTGAGCCCCAACTATAGCTTTCCCCTCGTTGGACTCCATGGTGGGTGGGGGGGTGAGGAAATGAAGAATTCAAATTTGTTTGAGTACTACAAATTTACAAAGATCTAGCTCTCTCCCTGACGACCTACGCAATCCCTCGACCATTCCCTCTGGAACATCACACGTTGTCACTCTGGAACCTTTCCAGCTTCCAAAGGGAAAGAATGGGAATCATAATGGTTCCCGGGCTCCCAAACCAGGTAAGAAGGGGAAAAGTCCTCCTCAATCCACTAAGGAAATCTTACCTGGTAAACATGAAAGCATTTCATATAGTAAGTACCTAGTAGTGAAGACCATTGATGGTGTATCAGTCATGGATCTTGACATTTTCGAAGTACATCAGAAAATAGTTGAAGTATGTCAATGTGATCCTCGCATCACCCCACAGTGAGATGGTAGCCTGATAGTTGAGGTTTCGTCACCAGACGAGAGTGACCGTCTGCGTGCGATATGCGACATTCCTGGGGATCAAGTTTCATGTTCTCACAAAACCCTCAATCAGTGTAAGGGAATTGTCTTTTCCCGAGACCTGATGAGGTATTCTGAGGAGAAACTGTTAGAGGAACTAGAGAATTTTAATGTAGTGGCAGTAAAACGTTTTAAGGAAAAAGTTGATGGTTTGGAACAGTCGACACCAGCTCTTCTTCTAACTTTTAACACATTAGTCCTTCCAGAATCGGTTAAGTTACCATGGTATCACCTCAAGGTAAAGCCATATGTGCCCAACCCTATGCGGTGCTTCCACTGCCAGGGTTATGGGGATGGAGCCAACTCTTGCCGTTTTAAAGAAAATGGACAACCAAGAGTATGTGTAAAGTGTAGTACAACAGGTCATCAAGGAGATGACAACTGTCCAGGTCCAATATGCTGTTACCACTGCAAAGAAGCTCATGAAGCTTCTTCAAAGCAATGTAAAAGGTACAAATTTGAAAAGGAAGTATTGGTAATAAGGAGCAAGGAGAAAGTTAGTTTTCCAGAGGCAAAGCGATGTGCCCGTGTGCTGTTTGCACAGCCAGGTAGGTCCTTTGCTTCGGTTCTAGCCCATCCTCCTTCCCACCAGCCCTTGCCCTCCAATGCTTCTTATAACACACACTCTGCCACTTCCTTTAACCCTCAGTCCCAAATTGCTGCCTCTGGTGAGTTGTTCCACCAGAAACGGAGTAGGAGTGAGGGGTCTATTGAGGAGACTCCTCCCAAAGTAAGGTCTTTGGAGCCATCATTTAAGGCTCCAGAGGCCTCAATGGTGACAGCTCCAGCTGCCACCACATCCACAGGAGCCTCTGCTGCTAGGCAGAATGCCCCTGAAGTAAAGGCTCAGGTACGTCGTTTGCCCAGGCAAAGGAATCCTGAACCTGTCCAAAAGACTCCAGCTGCCACAACATCCACAGGGGCCTCCACTGCTAGAAAGAATGCCCTACGTAGTTCCACAGGTAAACAACCGTTAAAAGGATCCTGGAAAGGGACAGCCTAAAGGTGTGGGGCAAACCTTGACCACAGGTGCTGCCAAACACCTTATGAAGAAATAATATAAAGAACTGGATACCCTAATTCAATGGAACTGTCAGGGAATTCATGCAAAATGGGAAGAACTGCAACATCTGATAGCTTCATGTAATCCAGTTTGTGTATGCCTACAAGAGATTATGACCAAGGAAAATCGTCCCATTTCCCTGAGAGGATTTCAAGTTCAGGCCCATTATGGGACCTTTGATAAGGGACCTCATAGAGGAGTAGCAGTAATGGTACGTCATGATATTCCCTTCCAGGCCATCCACCTGCAGACAACACTGCAGGTGAAGGCTGTGAGAATAGGCTTGACATGACCTTACACAGTTGCATCTATCTACCTTCCTCCACATAATCTCAACATAAATGATTTGGAAAATCTACTTGGGCAGTTGCCACATCCATTTCTACTCTTGGGAGATTTCAATGGTCGGCATCACCTCTGGGGAGACACTTTGTGCAACCCTCGAGGAAGGGCCTTGGAGTCCTTGTTCTTAAGAGTAAATGCAGTTTTACTGTGACACTCCCACACATTTCCAAATTCAAACTGGGACATTCTCCAATATAGACCGATCAGGCTCACCTGATTCACAGTTGAACTTCACTTGGCAGGTCATGGAAGACTTACATGGAAGCGACCACTTTCCAATAATTTTGGAGGAGGTGAATGGTATTCCAGTCAATGGAGTGCAGAGATGGCGACTTGAACATGCAGACTGGAATCTTTTTAGATCAACTGCAGTATTGCAAGGATCTGCTAATGATTTCCAGTGTGTTCAAGATGCTGTTAATCACCTCACATCACGAATTCACCTTGCAGCAGAAGCATCCATTCCCAAAAGTAGCGGACAGTACCGTCGACCTCCAGTACCATGGTGGTCTGATGAATGCCAACAAGCTGTCAGAGCAAGGAAAGCTGCATTAAGGCATTTGAAACGACGCCCCAGTGATGTAACCTTGATCCATTACAAAAAGACCCGAGCCAAGGCCAGGAGCGTGCTAAAGGAGGCTAGACGTACGTCGTGGAGACAGTATGTCTCCTCGATGAACTCTGGGACCCCCCTAGCATGGGTGTGGGAAAGGTGCGTAAGATTGCTGGAAATAGCACATCCATATCACA
Organism: Penaeus monodon; assembly: GCF_015228065.2. Lineage (NCBI taxonomy): Eukaryota > Metazoa > Arthropoda > Malacostraca > Decapoda > Penaeidae > Penaeus > Penaeus monodon. The sequence goes on along the minus strand of NC_051395.1, from coordinate 35,581,244 downwards.
ACCTGCTCTGAAGATAGATGGCATAATCATCACAGACAAAAAAGATGTTGCTAATGAGCTAGCTAAATCCATGGCAGAGATCTCCTCTGGAGCATCTTACACTGCTCGATTCTCCACTCTTCGTGCTGAACAGGAACAACACCCAGTGTCGTTCTTCAGTAGGACTGCAGCAGAACTTCCATACAACTTGCCATTTTTGCGCAAGGAGATGGACTCTGCTTTGCAGCTCTGCAGTAAGACTGCCCCAGGAAGTGACGATATTTCATATCAATGATATCTCACTTACCGGAGAGCTCCCAGAAGTTCCTGTTGGACCTATTCAATAGGATCTATAGGGAGGGTACAGTGCCATCCACATGGAAAGAGGCTATAATCATTCCTGTTCCTAAACCTGGCAAAGATGCTTCCACACCAGGAAATTACAGACCAATTTCTCTCACCAGCTGCATCTGCAAGCTGATGGAGGAAATGGTAAACTTCAGGTTGACATGGCCGCTAGAAAAAGAAAACGTGTTGACCCCATATCAATATGGCTTTAGAAAATTGAGATCAACCACAGATGCACTTGTGGGATGGAAACTGCTATACGGAATTCCTTCGCACAGCCCCCCTAATGGAAGCCGCCTTGCCGCGGTGGGGGGGCTTGAGGTCCCAATGATCTGGTGAGCCGGACCAGAGGGCTACCCATACTGGAGGGGTCACCAGTGAGGGATGAGACAAAATGGCTTCCTGGTGCACCAAGGCCTATGAGAGGGGATGGTGCACCCACCCCTGGTTCATTCCATCTTGGACCAGGGAGAACTCTCCCACGTGTGTTTGCCGTGCGTGGCATCCCGTATTACCAGGAGACAGGAGTCCTGGAGGTTGAGCGATGCTGCACGCTGCGCCCTGCAGCTAGCAACACACCTCTTTGGTCCTTTATTCTGGTTAGATGGGCGGCTTGATCAAGGCCCGGTCAAGTCAATCGGCTGGTCAAATATGGCTAGGGTCAAGCAGGTACTATTTAGTCGGTAGCGCATAGGTCCCGCGACTGCCATCAGTACTGTAATAGTGGCTGCGTATATTTCCTCATTACCCCTGTGGCTGTTGGGAGATTTTGAGCCCCAACTATAGCTTCCCCTCGTTGGACTCCATGGTGGGTGGGGGGTTGAGGAAATGAAGAATTCCAATTTGTATGAGTACTACAAATTTACAAAGATCTAGCTCTCTCCCTGACGACCTACGCAATCCCCGACCATTCCCTCTGGAACATCACGTATTGTCACTTTGGAACCTTTCCAGCTTCCAAAGGGCAAGAATGGGAATCGTAATGGTTCCCGGGCTCCCAAACCAGGTAAGAAGGGGAAAAGTCCTCCTCAATCCACTAAGGAAATCTTACCTGGTAAATATGAAAACATTTCATATAGTAAGTACCTGGTAGTTAAGACCATTGAAGGTGTATCAATCATGGATCTTGATATTTTCGAAGTACATCGAAAAATTGTTGAAGTATGTCAACGTGATCCTTGCATCACCCCACAGCGAGATGGTAGCCTAATAGTTGAGGTTTCGTCACCAGACGAGAGTGACCGTCTGCGTGCGATATGCGACATTCCTGGGGCTAAAGTTTCATGTTCTCCTCACAAAACCCTCAATCAGTGTAAGGGAATTGTCTTTTCCCGAGACCTGATGAGGTATTCTGAGGAGAAAAATGTTAGAGGAACTAGAAAATTTTAATGTAGTGGCAGTAAAACGTTTTAAGAAGAAAGTTGACGGTTTGGAACAGTCTACACCAGCTCTCCTTCTAACTTTTAATACGTTGGTCCTTCCAGAATCAGTTAAGTTGGCATGGTACCACCTCAAGGTAAAGCCATATGTACCCAACCCTATGCGGTGCTTCCACTGCCAGGGTTATGGGCATGGAGCCAACTCTTGCCGTTTTAAGGAAAATGGACAACCAAGAATATGTGTTAAGTGTGGTACGACAGGTCATCAAGGAGATGACAACTGTCCAGGTCCAATATGCTGTTACCACTGCAAAGAAGCTCATGAAGCTTCTTCAAAGCAGTGTAAAAGGTACAAATTGAGAAAGAAGTATTGATAATAAGGAGCAAGGAGAAAGTTAGTTTTCCAGAGGCAAAGCGACGTGCCCGTGTGCTGTTTGCACAGCCAGGTAAATCCTTTGCTTCGGTTCTGGCCCATCCTCCTTCCCACCAACCCTTGCCTTCCAATGCTTCTTACACCACACACTCTGCCACTTCTTTTAAACCTCAGTCCCCAATTGCTGAAACTGCCTCTGGCGAATTCCACCAGAAACGGAGTAGGAGTGAGGGGTCTATTGAAGAGACTCCTCCTCCCAAAGTAAGGTCTTTGGAGCCATCAGGTGAGGCTCCAGAGGCCTCAATGGTGACAGCCCCAGCTGCCACCATATCCACAGGGGCCTCTGCTGCTAGGCAGAATGCCCCTGAACCAAAGGCTCGGGTTTGTCCTTTGCCCAGGCAAAGGAATCCTGAGTCTGTTCAAAGACTCATTTCAAGGTGGGGTCTTTGGAGCCGTCAGGACGGGCTCCAGGGGGCTCAACAGTGACAGCTCCAGCTGCCACCACATCCACAGGGGCCTCTGCTGCTAGGCAGAATGCCCCTGAAGCAAAGCCTCAGGTCCGTTCTTTGTCCAGGCAAAGAAATCCTGAGCCTGTCAAAAGGAAGCCTGTGGAAACTAGTTCCACGGGTAAACAACCCCTCAAAAGACTCTCCCAAGATCCAGGAAAGGGACAGCCTAAAGGTGTAGGGCAAACCTTGACCACAGGTGCTGCCAAACACCTTATGAAAAAATTGTTTAAAGAACTGGATACACTAATCCAATGGAACTGTCAGGGAATTCATGCAAAATGGGAAGAACTGCAACATCTGATAGCTTCATGTAACCCAGTTTGTGTATGCCTACAAGAGATTATGACCAGGGAAAATCATCCGATTTCCCTGAGAGGATTCCAAATTCAAGCCCATTTTGGGACTTTTGACAATGGACCTCATGGAGGAGTAGCAGTAATGGTACGTCAAGATATTCCCTTCCAGGCCATCCACCTGCAGACAACACTGCAGGTGAAGGCTGTGAGAATAGGCTTGACACGACCTTACACTGTTGCATCTATCTACCTTCCTCCACATAATCTCAACATAAATGATTTGGAAGATCTACTTGGGCAGTTGCCACATCCATTTCTACTCTTGGGAGATTTCAATGGTCGGCATCACCTCTGGGGAGACACTTTGTGCAACCCTCGAGGAAGGGCCTTGGAGTCCTTGCTCCTAAGAGTAGATGCAGTTTTATTGAACAGTGACACTCCCACACATTTCCAAATTCAAACTGGGACATTCTCCAATATAGACCTGTCAATTGTCTCACCTGATTCACAGATGAATTTCACTTGGGAGGTTATGGAAGACTTACATGGAAGCGACCATTTTCCAATACTTTTGGAGGAGGTGAATGGTATTCCAGCCAATGGAGTGCAGAGATGGCGACTTGAACATGCGGACTGGAATCTTTTTAGATCAACTGCAGTATTGCATGGATCTGTGAATGATTTCCAGTGTGTTCAAGATGCTGTTAATCACTTCACATCACGAATTCACCTTGCAGCAGAAGCATCCATTCCCAAAAGTAGCGGGCATTACCGTCGACCTCCAGTACCATGGTGGTCTGATGAATGCCAAAAAGCTGTCAGAGCAAGAAAAGTTGCATTAAGGCAGTTGAAACGACGCCCCAGTGATGTAACCTTGATCCATTACAAAAAGACCCGAGCCAAGGCCAGGCGAGTGCTAAAGGAGGCCAGACGGACGTCATGGAGACAGTATGTCTCCTTGATTAACTCTGGGACCCCCTTAGCATGGGTATGGGACAAGGTACGTAAGATCGCTGGAAAGAGCACATCACTGTCACCACCTGCTTTGAAGATTGATGGCATAATCATCACAGATAAAAAAGATGTTGCTAATGAGCTAGCTAAATCCATGGCAGAGATCTCCTCTGGAGCATCTTACACTGCCCGATTCTCCACTCTTCGGGCTGAACAGGAACAACACCCAGTGTCGTTCTTCAGTAGGACTGCAGCAGAACTTCCATACAACTTGCCATTTTTGAACTCTGCTTTGCAGCTCTGCCGTAAGACTGCCCCAGGAAGTGACGATATTCCATACCAAATGATATCTCACTTACCAGAGAGATCCCAAAAGTTTTTTGTTGGACCTATTCAATAGGATATATAGGGAGGGTACAGTGCCATCCACATGGAAAGAGTCTATAATCATTCCTGTCCCTAAACCTGGCAAGGATGCTTCCACACCAGGAAATTACAGACCAATTTCCCTCACCAGCTGCATCTGCAAGCTGATGGAGAAAATGGTAAACTTCAGGTTGACATGGATGCTAGAAAAGGAAAACGTGCTGACTCCATATCAATATGGGTTTAGAAGATTGAGATCGACCACAGATGCACTTGTAAGGATGGAAACTGCTATACAGAATTCCTTCGCACAGCGACGTCACATGATAGCAGTCTTCTTTGACCTTGAAAAGGCTTATGATACTACTTGGAAGCATGGCATACTCAAGAAGTTGTATGACATTGGCTTAAAAGGAGCATTACCTACCTTCATACAAAGCTTCCTTGCTAACAGGAAATTTAGAGTTCGGGTGGGAAACAGTTTCTCTAATCTGGAAGATCAGCTGGAAGGGGTCCCACAAGGGAGTGTCTTAAGTGTGACCCTGTTTGCCATTGCTATAAATGACATTGTAAAGGCTGTTCCAAGTTCTGTCTCATGTAATCTGTATGTGGATGACTTTACACTGTACTGCTCAGGAGGAAGCTTACAGGATGTGCAAGGACACATGCAGGCTGCAATAAATCAGGTTGTACAGTGGACAACATATCATGGGTTCAAATTTTCCCCAAGCAAGACCATGGCTATACATTTCCACAAACGAGGAAAATTCCATCCTTCCCTCTATTTAGGAGCAAACCCACTGAAATTTGTCCAAGAGGTGAAGTACTTGGGTCTAATTTTTGACTCAAGGCTTACATGGGTGCCTCACATCAAACAGTTGAAAGTAAAGGCTACAAAAGCACTTAGTATTTTGCGGGTTCTTTCACATCTATCTTGGGGTGCAGACCGCACAACGCTACTACGGCTTTACCGAGCGCTTATCGTAGTAAGCTTGATTATGGATGTGAAGCTTATTCATCTGCAACTCCCACTGTTCTACGGATGTTAGACTCGGTTCATAATGAAGCTCTCAGAATCTGTACTGGGGCTTTCAGGTCTTCACCTGTGGAGTCCCTGTATGCTGAGAGTGGAGAACCACCTCTTTCATTACACCGAGAATACATGAACCTGATTTACTACACGAGACTACAAAGGATTCCAGGATCTCCTACATCCAGATTGGTTTTCAACCCCCTTGAAGATAGCCGATCCTATGGTAGGAGAATGAGGAATCTTGTGGAAGATCTTAATTTGAGTCTCACTAAGGTTCTGGCTGTTGGAATTCCCCAATTTCCGCCTTGGACTAATCAAGTTGAGCTGGATTTAGTCGGAATTGGGAAAGGGGAGAGATCCGAAGCAGAAGTCCGAGAGAAATTCTTCAGCACATTTCTAAATACCGGGGATCAGATGCAATTTATACAGATGGTTCGAAATCTGAAATGGCGTGGGTTTTGCAGCAGTGAGCAGAAGGAAGATTGCATCTGGCAGTCTTTCTCTAGCAGCCTCGATCTTCACTGCAGAGTTACATGCCATCCTTACAGCAGTTAAGATGACTAGAGATCTTACGAACCATTCTGTTGTGATATATTGTGATTCTCGTAGTGCCTTACAAGCAATCAAGAGCTTAAACTCATCACATCCATTAGTGAGGGAGGTTCAAGATTGGCTTGCACTGATGTCAACACGTAAAAAGATAACTCTATGTTGGGTGCCAGCGCATGTTGGTATCAGTGGGAATGAGCGAGCTGATCAGAAGGCAAAGGCAGCTGCCGCTCAGCCTTGTGATGCTCGTTTTCCTCTCCCACACACCGACCTGAAACCCAGCATCAGAAGTTGTCTTCGTGATAAATGGAGGGAAAAATGGAGGCATACCTCCAGAAAACAAACTGCGAGACATTAGAGATGACCTTGGCAGTTGGGCGACTAGCATCCATCCCAACCGAAAAGTGGAAGTTGTATTAACAAGACTAAGAATCGGGCACACAAGACTGACATGGGCCAATGATGGCTAAAAATGAAGCACTTTGTGAAGGATGCCAAGAGCCATTAACGATCGCACATGTAGTGGAAAGATGTGCAACATTCTCAGACCAAAGACATATGTACTTGTCTCCCCCATATACACTGAAAAACGTATTGGGGGAAGATTGTGACATAGAGGGTCTTATTAATTTCCTTAGGGAGACTAATATTTTCAATAAAATTTAATTATGCATAATGTTTATGCAATAATTTTATGCACTTAGAGCATAATATTTATGCTTTGATTTTTAATCTATTTATTATTATTTGTAAGATATTTATTGATAGATTTTTAAAGTTTTAAACATTTTAATATTTCTAGTTAACAAGGTATTCGCCGCTAATGACCTTAGCTGTTGACGCGGCAGATAATTTTAAATAATCAATCAATCCTTCGCACAGCGACGTCACATGTTAGCAGTCTTCTTTGACCTTGAAAAGGCTTATGATACGACTTGGAGGCATGGCATACTCATGAAGCTGTATGACATTGGTTTAAGAGGAGCATTACCTACCTTCATACAAAGCTTCCTTGCTAACAGGAAATTTAGAGTTTGGGTGGGAAACAGTTTCTCTAACCTGGAAGACCAGCTGGAAGGGGTCCCACAAGGGAGTGTCTTAAGTGTGACCCTGTTTGCCATTGCTATAAATGACATTGTAAAAGTTGTTCCAAGTTCTGTCTCATGTAATCTGTATGTGGATGACTTTACACTGTACTGCTAAGGATGAAGCTTACAGAATGTGCAAGGACACATGCAGACTGCAATAAATCAGGTTGTACAGTGGGCAACATATCATGGGTTCAAATTTTCTCCAAGCAAGACCATGGCTATACATTTCCACAAACGAGGAAAATTCCACCCTTCCCTCTATTTAGGAGCAAACCCACTGAATTTGTCCAAGAGGTGAAGTACTTGGGTCTAATTTTTGACTCAAGACTTACATGGGTGCCTCACATCAAACAGTTAAAAGTGAAGGCTACAAAAAACGCTTAGTATTTTGCGGGTTCTTTCACATCTATCTTGGGGTGCAGACCGCACAACGCTTCTACGGCTTTACCGAGCGCTTATTCGTAGTAAACTTGATTATGGCTGTGAGGTGTATTCTTCTGCAACTCCCACTGTTCTCCGGATGTTGGACTCGGTTCATAATGAAGCTCTCAGAATCTGTACTGGGGCTTTCAGGTCTTCACGTGTGGAGTCCCTGTATGCTGAGAGTGGAGAACCACCTCTTTCATTACACCGGGACTACATGAACCTGATTTACTACATGAGACTACAAAGGATTCCGGGATCTCCTACATCCCGATTGGTTTTCAACCCCCTTGAGGATAGCCGATCCTATGGTAGGAGAATGAGGAATCTTGTGGAAGATCTTAATTTGAGTCTAAGGTTCTGGCTGTTAGAATTCCCCAATTCCCCCCTTGGACTAATCAAGTCGAGATGGATATGGTCGGAATTGGGAAAGGGGAGAGATCTGAAGCAGAAGTCAGAGAGAAATTTCTTCAGCATATTTCTAAGTACCAAGGATCAGAGGCAATATATACAGAAGGTTCGAAATATGAAAATGGTGTGGGCTTTGCAGCAGTGAGCAGAAGGAAGACTGCATCTGGCAGTCTTTCCCTAGCAGCCTCGATCTTTACTGCAGAGTTACATGCCATCCTTGCAGCAGTTAAGATGACTAGGGATCTTACGAACCATTCTATTGTGATATATTGTGACTCTCGTAGTGCCTTTCAAGCAATCAAGAGCTTAAACTCATCACATCCAGTAGTAATGGAGGTTCGAGATTGGCTTGCACTGATGTCAACACGTAAAAAGATAACTCTGTGTTGGGTGCCAGCGCATGTTGGTATCAGTGGGAATGAGTGAGCTGATCAGAAGGCCAAGGCAGCTGCTGCTCAGCCTTGTGATGCTCGTTTTCCTCCCCACACACCGACCTGAAACCCAGCATAAGGAGTTGTCTTCGCAATAAATGGAAGGAACAATGGAGGCATACCTCCAGAAACAAACTGCGAGAGATTAGAGATGACCTTGGCAGTTGGGTGACTAGCATCCACCCTAACCGAAAAGTGGAAGTTGCATTAACAAGAATAAGAATCAGGTACACAAGAATGACTCATGGGCCGATGATGGCTAAAAGTCAAGCACTTTGTGAAGGATGTCAAGAGCCATTAAATTAACGATCGCACATGTAGTGGAAAGATGTGCAACATTCTCAGACCAAAGACGTATGTACTTGTCTCCCCCATATACACTGAAAAATGTATTGGGGGAGGATTGTGACATAGAGGGTCTTATTAGTTTCCTTAGGGAGACTAATATTTTCAATAAAATTTAATTATTTATAATGTTTATGGAATATTTTATATACTTAGAGCATAATATTTATGCTTTGATTTTTAATTTGTTTATTGTTATTTGTTAGATATTAATTCATAGATTTTTAAAGTTTTAAACATTTTAATATTTCTATTTATCAAGGCATTCTTCGCTAATGACCTTAGCTGTTGACGCGGCAGATAATTTTAAATAATCAATCAATCGCTCCTCGGAGGTCACACGGGGGCAGCCAAAACTCTCGCCCGAATACAAACCACCATGTTCTGGCCTCCTGGAATGGGAGCTGGAATAAAAATCTCGCCCTTTTCCTGTGCATATGCGAAGAAAACGACAAGGGACGCAATCTGCCGCATCCTACAGCCGTTTCCCGTGATTTCGGGAACCCTTTTTCTTGGGTTTGTCGATATTTTGGGTCCCATAACCTTTGTGCGACAAATCGAAGCATCCTTACAATCGTTTATTTTGCAAGAAGATGGCCGAACTGTTGCTTTGAAGAACAGATAGGCTCACATTGCAGAAGCTCTCTTTTATGTGCTCTGCAAAAAATTTGGCAAAATGGAAGACTGAGCGTAGGGCAAACATTTTCATCGATGTGGAAAAAACCCGGGGAAATCCTGTCGTAAGGGGGATGAGAACTAACCAACCACCCCGAAGGAAGCGACTTTGTGAGCGATTTAATGGTACCTAAAAAAATGCTAAAACCATGGCACAGACCCCCCTCCTGAATGGCCTCGCCTTTGGGGCCCGCTGCTGTTTTTCCTACAAAACTTGCCATTCCTTAAAAATTTCCCATTTTGGGTTGGTGTACGGGATCAAAGAAACCCTTTGCAAATTCTGATGGGGCTGTGGGCAACACTGAGAAACCCCCTAATCACCTCTTTTCATTGTTCTGGATCTGAATGAATGTTGCATTCTACGTGTAGACCGTAAAGGAACTTTTGAAAAATCAGGTCACGCGAAGTCCTATTATACAGGAAACCAACTTCGTACCTTGATGAAAGGGGCACTTGATATTGCTGCCTACGACACAAACAAGCTCTTAGCTCAGTGAGTGGACCTTATACTATTCTCAACGTGTTTCAGACTTTTAATTACATCGTGGAAATCGGCCACGAAAAGAAACTTTTTCCACATAAAAACATTTATAAAGAATATGATCCCCTGTATCTCAGTCTAGCTGTACAACTCGTCAACAAAAGGGTGACAATCGACGTCCAGTGAATGTTCGGCGATGCTCCTCTCCTGATAGGGGTGTGGATAACTTGAAGCAGTTTGGGTGTATGGGCAACTGTAATACCTGAGGACTCTGGTTTTTTGTCAGCCCTCGACTCCTGAAACTGATTCGAGGGAAGGACCAAGATATTATCATAACCCAAATCTAAGACCACCATAAGGCAGACCTCCATGAGAATCATTCAGAAGTACCCCGAAATCTTCTCTGATCACCTGAGTTGCCCAAGGTGGAAGAACATCGAAAACGTCCATCGTAAAAAATAGCCGGTGCGGCACAAAAAAACCCTACCCTATACCTCTGCGGTATGCAGACTTGGTGATCAAAGAGATAACGAAACTGGAAGCTATTGGCATTATTGAACCGTCCAAGAGTCCAAGATTGTTCACCCATAGGTTGTGGTTAAGAAGAAAGGAGAGACATCAAGATCTGCGGGGATTACCTTCGCGTTAACACAGCTATCACATCGAGGTGGAACCAATATCTGATCAACGCCTCATCTTCTCGTGTTTATCTGCTTCTAAATATTTCACAAAACTGGACCTCACAGAGGATTCTTCCAGATTCCTTTACATCCAGAAGCATGAAATAACAGCCTTTAAACCCCCTGTGGACTGTAAACAAACAAGGTGCTAACCCTTTTGATTAAAGACTCTCTCTCGTCTTCATCGGTGCATGCGTCAGGTACTTGGAGATATTTCGGTAGTAGAAATCTTTATGGTTGAACGTGCTCATACATACTTCAACTTTTGGATGAGCACCAGAAGCTTCTCGACGTAGTTTTCAGTAAATTATCTCTGCATCAAATGACACAAAAACCCGAAGTGTGAGATACCCTTTCACATGAAAACACTTCCCTTTGGGCCGCACCGTTGGAGATGGAAATATGATGTATATAGATGATAGTTGGTCTCACTATTTGGGGTTACGGTGTCTATCTTTTTGGGGGAGTGTTTTTTTTGGGGGTGAATGCCCACGGTATGGCGGGGGTTTGGGGTAGGTCGGAGATCAACGGGGAGCCAGCGGCCCCCCAGTCGGCAAAGGACTGGGCAGCCCCTTGGGGTCTGCGCGTTGTCTGGTTCTCGGGGGATCGGGAATGCTGACTCTTTCGCTTCTCGGCCAATATCAGCGTGTGTAAGCCCAGGGAAAGAGGGGGGCCTCTGTCCAAAGACGCGGGCATGGTGTGGACCTGATGTGACCCAACCTGGGAAACTCTCTAACTTCAGGGTTTCGGGGTGTGCTGCTACGTTCAGCAGGATTCACATGGGCCCGGCCCGTAAAATCAAAACCAGCTTCTTCTTTTCCTCGGCCTTTTGGTATTATCGGGGCTTTATTAAAAAAATTTTTTCGCAATTTCTCTTCCGCTTTCAAACCCCCTGAAAAACTGCAGCAAAAACTGGGGGGATGCAGAGCAGAGAAATCCTTTACTATATAAGGAAAACCCTTTTGTTCTGTTACCTCCGACTTCCCCCCCAAAAATAAACCGTTTACTTTGGGAAACCCGGGTGCACAAAATGTTGGAGGCGATTCTTCTGCAAATTCGATGGCAGATTTTTTCCCCCTCACTTATCACCGCCGTAACTCTCCAAAGCGAGTGCAATTATTCGACTGTTTAGCGAGACTTTAGCTTTTAGAGGGGATTCACGTTTTTTTACACTTTTTTGGTGCTAAATTCACTCGGAAATTTGGAGCTGATCTATCTCAAGGCGGTCAGGGGAAGCATCGGGGCCCTTTCAGGACCTCAGGCCCCAAAGGTTTTTTGCTGAGTTGGCTTAAAAAGAAGCGTTTTGACTCCCCACAGAAAGCTGCCCTTTGGGCTTTTCTGACACACTGGCTGTTTTGCGCACCCTTTTTCGTTGATCCCGCGTTCAAATCGCTCGCTTTAGCTTTCGTGCCCGTATTCTTTCCCTTTTAAATTTTTTTTTTTGGGCATTGGGAAAAATCGCTTCGCCCCTTGAAAATGGCTGGACCCCATCTTCGAGCTCGGGTCGGGTGTGGGGAAACCCTTTTCCTCCCGCGGGGGGGTTTTTCTGGGGGCCTTACGTCCCGCCTTAAAGGGGCGAAACGGTTGCCCCTCATTGATAGGGCTGGGCTGGCAAAATTTTCATGACGCCCTTAGTAATTCGCATAGGAAACGAATCAGGTAAGCCCCATCCTTTCGACGCCTTCAGCCCCCTTTCCCCGTTCTGTCTTTTTACTCCGCAACTAACCTTGTCCTTTCCCACCCACGCTTGGCATGACCATGGACTGCATAAAATTTCATACGTGGAGAGCCCCTCTCTTGTAGTGGGTCTCCAGGGAATCTTACCCTCCAGGGTGGCAGTCACCACCCCTTCAAGTGACAGTACCAACCAGAAAAAACTGACCACTTTTCTCGACCGAAGGTCAAAAAAAATTAAAAATCAGGCTTTCTCCCCTCCCCCCTCCCGAAACGAAGCAGAGTTCACAGTCGTGGGGTAGAAAGATCGACAGGGACTCCCCCACGATCGCGAGAAGATATCAGTCCGAAGTTTCCCCCAAAAAACGGTTCTGGCTTCGCCCGGGGGCCTTTTACTTATGGCCCAAACCTGGTCAGCTTTTTATGCTGTCTCATTGTTGGGCTGACACTCGGGGCTTACCGTGGCAGTGGGGTTGCCACGGCCTCCTGTAGCCGTGGTGTAAGCATCTCGCTAATCCTTTACCAGCACACGCTGTGTTTTGTGGGCTTTGTCTTAGGGAAATTGCGTGTGCACGCAATTTTCCCCAATAATGTACCAGTGTGGGTTCGGCTCGCCGCAATGCATGCAAAACCCCTCTGAGCGAGCTGATCAGAGGGACAAGGCATCTGCGCTCAGCTTGATGCCTCGTTTTCCTCTTCCACATACCGACTTGAACCCCAGCCATCAGGAGGGTCTTCGTGATAAATAAGAAGGAACAATGGAGGCATACCTCCAGAAGCAAACTGCGAGAGTTAGAGAGACCTTGGCAGTTGGATAAAATCATCACAACCGAAAAGAAGTTGCATTAACAGACTAAGAATTCGGGCCACACAAGACGATAATGGGACCGATTGACGGCTAAAAGTCAAGCACTTTGAGAGGGATGCCAAGAGCCCCTATTAACGATCGCCAGAGGTAGTGGAAAGTATGTGCAACATTCCTCTGAACAAAGACGTATTGTTACTTGTACACTGAAATATGAATTGGGGGAAGGATTGTGATATAGAGGGCTTATTAGTTTCCTTAGGGAGACTAAATATCTCAATTAATCTAACAGCATAATGTTTATGCCATAATTTTATATACTTAGAGGCATATATTTTTGTTGATTTTTAATAATTTATGCGTATTTGTAAGATATTTATTGACAGATTTTGTAAGTTTTTAAAGGATTTTAATATTTCTATTTAAGCAAGGCATCGCCGCTAATGGACCATAGACTGTGACGCGGCAGATAATTTAAAATAAATCAATCAATCCCACAACAGTCCCTCGACCCCAGTAAAACAGGGGGTCTCTTGGAGGTCTAACACATACCTTCCATAATAAACACACAAGCCAAGATCCCTTTCTTACCGCTCACTCAAGACCTCCACTGTCTCATAACTATCGAACAGTGGTCTTGCCTCACAGTGTCTGGTCCTGTATTTATGTGTGGATTGTGGGTAGAGGTATGTACACCAACACCCACACACACACACACACACACACACCACCACCACACAACACACACACAAACACACACACACACACCACACACACACGCACATACATATATCTATTATATATACAGTGTAGTATATATATATATATCTAATATAATATAATATGATAATATATAGATAAGATATAATATATATATACGCAATATAGAGATATTATATAGATATATATATAATATTATAATATATACTATAGATGTATATATATATATTTATCTATACACAAGACGCAGCCGTCCCGATGAGACAGATCCACCTCTGGTATTGGCAGCGCTCCGAATCTTTGGCTACTAGTATTGGGCTAAACACTCTACGGCGCTATGGGGGTCATCAGTTAACCTGAAGCAACTCAGGGGATCTCATCAGACGTCTCAGAATTCTGGGTTGTAGAAATAAAAAGCTTGCCAGTTTTGATGTAAAATTCCGAATACCATATACCACACACAGACGGATCAGTCCGAGCAGTCGAGAGGATCAACAGCTCCAACAGATGCAGAACTTCCGACTGCGAGACACCACTCGGTTCATCCTAGTGAAGGTATGCGTGGAATCGGCGCTTTTGACTTTTGTGGGGAAAAAATACCAGCAGATTAGTGGTCTCCCATGGTCCCCCTGGGGAGTGCCTCATGGCTTGCCTATTATGGAGACGCTGGAGAGGGATAACTACCAAGGATATAATCGGCAGACATTCACTGGGCTCGTTACGTAGATGATGTCCTCAGGTATGTCAAACACGAAGGTTGTGCTCGCAACCTACACTTGACGCGGTTCAACTCCGTTCACGAGAAAATCCATGTGAGGAGGAAGAGGACAGAAATTACCTTTTCCGAGACACTCTGATCCATTGGGTGACGATGGGCCTACGTGTCTTGTATACAGGAAGTCAACAAATAAAGATGTTATATCATTCCATTTTTTTACACACCCCACCGACAACATAAAGAAATCTCGGTGGTGTGATGGCTTCCTTCCTCAGAGCTGGACATCTACGAATGGAAGGAAACAGTAAATATTCCCTAAGTAGGCAGTTATACCATTCCTTTCATCTCCTGCGTCTGGTTTTGGTTTCTTTTGTTGTTTCTTGTTTCATCTGCTGCCTTATTCTGAGAGCTGTTGTTTCCCCAACCGTGAATTGTAAATACCGTCAGCTCTGTTCGCACTGTTCAAACTATGAGCAGGTTAAGACTACTGGCAAAATCCATTTCGCAAGGCGACCAGCAGAGGGAATGAGAGAACGATTTATTTTATCGTTGCTTCCACCCTCTTTTCGCCAGGGCCAAACAAGGGGTGGCTATAAAATGGAAGTAGTTGGACATGCGGGGAATAGATGGTCATGGCGTTAAATGTAGGAGTCTTTGAAGATAAGTAAAGCTTGTTAACAAAAACTGACCGAACTTGGTAGTCTCATCAGTTCCCACAGCAAGATAGTTTCATGCAACATTGTTTTTATTTTGCATAATAGCACTTATTGTTATTATTGTCTAGTGTTCTTGTTTGAATAATCTGTCTTTAACCCTAACTAACATTTTTGCGTTTAATTCGAGGAATTTAAAGGTAAAAGGAAAATGAATAGCTTACAACACAACGTACGTAAAGAACTCGATACACTGTGGACTCAACTTACTATGTGGGTACTGAATACTAATACTACACTGAATAGAAATACATATACATATGATAATGATATATACACTAAATAGTTATTTTACAAAACACAAAATCTTATGCATGAATATCTTCTTACATGGGCTTTTCAAGGCGAAAAATCACGTCAGCCATTGATATAACTCACGTAACTTATGAGCGTGATCTGTCAGTGACGAAGACGCAGGGGGTAATTACTATTTGTCGCACGAAGGCCTGATTCCACGCCTTGGTGCCAGGGGAGCCTTGTTACCTCGGGACTTCTTCGTCCTAGTACTTGCGTCAATATGACGGTTCGCCGCCAAACGGTTCACTGAAACAGTAATGAGGATATAGCGTTCACACAAAACACACCCACACCACACACACATACCACACACTACATTTACATACACCCACACTCACGCACACAACACACACACATTATACACTTTTGTATATAGTATGAAAGTGAGTGGTGTGTTGTGTGTTGGTGTGTGTGTGTGTGTGAAGTACCTGGAAATATATATATGTGGCGGATATTAGATAAGTAAAGAAAAGGGACAGTGTAGCTCGCGTGGAACAATAAACAGACCAAATAAAGCTGACCTTGTATTACACTAAGCAGACGTCTGTGACCCGACGCCTTGACGCTATGAGGACGTGTTCGCGAGTGCGGCGGTGCGAAGCAGAGGAGGCGCAGGAAGAGAGAGGTTGGAGGGCGACGATCACTGTGACTCAGTTCGTCCCCCCCGCTGGTGCAAAGAGAGGCTGATAAGAGAGCCTGTGAACACTTGGGGCAGACCACGAAGTCCCCCCCCCAAATCTCGTAGCCATTTGGACTCCCCGAATTGAAACTTCATTGGATATATAATAACAAGGAGCCTCTTAGTGTGCTAACGGTCGAAGGCGTTCCAGCTAGGGCTATGGTCGCTTAATTTCTCTTTGCAGATGTTTCTCTGTGCGAGTTGCCCTAGGTCTATTTACTGTCCACACCCTCGTACTTCGCCTTGTACACGTATCTTTCGAAATGAAATTACTGAACAATGAATCTAGTATTTTCTTTGGGTTAATCCTAAGCCCGGGGGGGGGGACTTTCAGACTTTCTCTATTTCAGATCGTTATAGGAGCTGCACTTCATTTGCAGATTTAAATAAATGAGAGAACAAGTATAAGATGGCAAATCCTAGATTGTTTAGGTATTCGTCTCCTATTTTGAACTCCTTTCGTTCCCTTCTAAGCTTCTTGGAATATTTCCTCAAGACAAGCTGTAAACAGTTTAGGTGAGAGGTAGCGCCCTGTGTAACACCTTTTTAAATTGGTATTTTATTGGTTTTCCGTGAAGCTTGATGGCTTGCGGCCCATCTGCGTAATATCTTCGAATATTTTACAATATCCCTCCTATTACTCCCGTCCTTCGAATGTTTCTATTACTGATGTATTTGTCCAGCGTTCAAATGCAGTTTCGTAAATGATGAATGCCTAAACGGGGTTTCCTAATTCGTATAGTTTCTCTTATTTGGGTGCGCGTGTGGAATTGTTGAGAATCCACATGTTTCTAGAGAGCTGGTTAGGAATCCAGGACCTGTCAGAGATGCGAGTGGTCTGACTTTGTGAACAGTCTGTAAATACTGTGCGGTGTTTTTAGATCCTTTCTATCTCTCTTTTATGTCTCAACTAATGTTGGATTTTTCCAGGGGCTTTCGAAGTTTTCCATTTAGAGGATATTTGAAAAAGATTGGCTAGTTTCACTGTTGCAGTTTCTCCTGCATCTATTTATAAGGTCTAACTAATTATTATCATTCCCTCTACTTCATGCCTTTAAGCGCTCTTTTATTTCTTATGTTGAAGTTATCGCACGCTTCTATCCGTGGTGGTTCCTTTGAGCTCTGTTAAAATCCTGTAAAATCTTCCCCACTACTTTTATGATTTCATTCTTATTATATGTAACTTTTATACCGTCAAAATTCTACCATATTCCGAGTCTAGTTTTAAGCGTTTTCATGCGGTTGAACCTGATTATTGTTTTATTTATTATTTGAGTAGTGAATTTCCGCACATCTTCTCTCTTAATTTTTAGTTATTAGTCTTTTTTAGTTTAGATAATTCTATCTTGTCATTTTTGACATTTCATTGGACCCTATGTTTGTTGATAAGACTCTATTAGTTTCTACCAAGAGTTGCAGGAGTTTGTAACGTAACGTTCTTGCCAACGAATTCAAGTAACAGCTGCCTTTAGTATGTTAGTGAACTATTTGTTTGATTTGCGTCCAAGGTGAGACCGGCATCGATGGGCAAGGCCATGGGCTTTGGATGGTTTAAGGTGAAATTTGTCGCTAGGGTCTTGCAACATAGCTACTTAAATGTGGCTACGGTTTTCGTATGTTTGTTCCTCTCTATTTCTGCGGTCTATACATAATACATATAATATATATATAAATATATATATGGATTTTATACAGAGATAGAGAGAGGAAAAAAAATTACTGGGCTCTTCATTGTCATATATTTCCAAGTAGCGCGCATGCGCTTGCACATCAAGCCTAATGTTCAAAACAGATGAAACACGCCATGAAGTTCATTTATTTCGTCTGTCGACACTGTCTCTGAGGGGTGATATCGACCTTTACTCTTTCGAATTATTGCCGGTGGGAGTGAAAAAGGTATCCCCTCGAAATGTGTCGGCAGACGTAATAACTCGCCCTATTAATGGGTTCATCTGCTCTGAACATCCGCGAGACGAGGTGTGCCGACCGTGGATTCTCTGAACATCTTGTCTTAGAGGACTCTCTTTAGTTTTCGGTCTCCTGCAAGGTTGAATTAAAAGCTTGCCGTCTTATTGCTAACCCAGCTGTCACCCCCGATCTGACGTCCAGGTGATTCTGCTGCGTGGGTGCCTCGCTCTCTCCTTCGGCCTCGTCATCCCGGTAAACAACATCACCAACACATATACACTATGGAAATGCTGAATGCAAAGCTTTTAAATGATAAACGTATCTCTCTTCTACTTCTAGGAAATACGGTTTGGACATGGATTTCAATTACATGTCTTCGCGTGCCTTTCTGTACCAGTCCCTTCCCGATGTCTTCCCTTATTCGTTAAGGGCAGCCGGGAAGACGAACGATTTTGTTATTATTATATTATTTCTTTCACGTGATACTATTCTCTTAGCAGCAAGAATGCAAGAAAAATAGAAAAGAAAAATCGTTCATATGTTCAATATATATATATATATATATATATATATATGATATAGTATATATATATATAATATATTATAGTATAATATATATATACAAATATATATATATAGATATATATACTATATATATATATATATATATATAGATATATATATATATATATATATATATATATATAACTTTTTATAACATTTTATCGTTGTGGAAAGAAATTCGTAATCAGTTAGTGAAACAATTTCAAAGACGTCTTCCCGGAGCCGTCAAATGAACTGTGCTCGTAAAAGGCTTGAAGTACTTGCGGAAAAAATTGGAACAAGAACCTTTATTCGCCTTCCGATCTCAAGAGTGGAGTATTTTATGACTCAGATTCACCTCTGCTTTTTGCGACTATATTCACATTTCACGAATTGCGATTTTCTGTTCACTTACACCTTTCCTAGTATTAGTTCATAGCTAAATTATCTATTTACCTATCCAAAATGCATATATATTGCTCTGTATTTTTGCCAGTTCGTGCCTCTTTCTTTCCATTACTCACGCGTCATCTGGAAGCAGAGTAGTGACGTATTTCAATCTCCTGAAATGCTCCTCAGCAGCTCGCTCCTCACCCGTTGAACCACACAACCTGGATTGCGTGGATTCTGCGGCGGAGTACCCCTACGACCGGTAAAACATTTCGTTGGTTCACGATCAGTGAATTCGCGATTCGCCTGCATCGTGCCGCAACCGCTATAAAGTATTTAGCGAGAGGAAATGGTTAATAGTTTAAACATATAAGTGTGCTAAGACATCTATAGGACTGAAAGTTGGAAAGCAATGCTTATTTGTCACGCCCTACGGCGTGGAGGGGAAGGGCTGAAGCTGATATGGATTTAATTCAGTTCCTACCGCGCCTCACATTCCCTCCTTCTCTCTCATCTCCTCTCTATCTTCCTCTCTCTTCTCTCTCTCTCATCTCTCTCTCTCTCTCTCTCCCTCCTCTCTCTCTCTCTCTCTCTCTCTTTGCTCTATTGTGGTGTGTGTGTGTGTGTGTTTGTGGTGGTGTCTATTTGTCCTGGCTTACTGTCTGTCCTGCCCTCTCTCTCTCTCTCTCTCTCTCTCAGTCTCCTCTCTCTCTCTCTTCTCTCTCGCTGCGCGCGCGGCGCGCGCAGCGCGCGCACTATCGCTCGCGTCGCTCTAGCTCTCTCTTTCACTCTCATCACGTATCTTTCACTTTCACTCACTCTCTCTCTTTCACTCTCACTCACTCTCTCTCTTTCACACTATTCTCTCTTCTCTCTCTCTTTTACACTCTTTCTCTTCTTTCACTTCATCCCCCCCCCCCTCTCTCTCTCTCTCTCTCTCTTCTCCTCTCTCTCTCTCTCTCTCAATGTCCTTCTCTCTCTCTCTCTCTGCTCATGCTCTCGCTTACTGTGTGTTGTGTGTGTTTGTGTGTTTGTGTTGTGTGTGTTGTGTGTGTGTTGCGTCTGTGTGTTTGTCTGTCTGTCTGGCCTGTCCTGCCGCCTCCCTGCCTGCCTGCCTTCCTCTCGCTTCTCCATCTCATCTCTCTCTCGTCTTCTCTTTCTCTCTCTCATCGTCATCATCCTCTCTCGTCTCTCTCTCTCCTCCGCGCTCTCTCCTTGCCTCTCTCAATCTCTCACTCTCCTCTCTCTCCTCTCTTGTGTGTGTGTGTGTGTGTGTTGTGCGGGTGTGTGTGTGTGTGTGGTTGTGTGTTTGTGGTGTGTGTGTGCGTGTGTGTGTATGTGTTTGTCTGGATTACTGTCTGTCTGCCCCTTCTCTCTCTTTCTTTTTCTCTCTCTCTCCTCTCTCCTCTCATCTCGATCTGTCTCTCTCTCTCTCTCTCTCTCTCTTTTCACTTTCACATCACTCTCTCTCTTCACTCTCATCACGTCTCTCTTCTTACACTCTCTCTCTGTCTTTCTTTTGCACTCTTTCTCTTTTTCACTCTCTCTGAACCTTGTGACCTGTCCTTAAAGGGTCTGTGATACTTTGACAATCAGGAACTCACAGACCTGTTAGTTGTATATTGATTCAGTGTGTGATAATGTTCACACCAATAATATTTCTACAGTGAGACAAGACAAACTTAAAATTGAAAAGCGAAGCACCTACGCACACTCCTAGATATGCTTTTAGGCGGACGCCGTGTCTGTTTATTTTCAAAGGACAGGCACGCAAGTCGGCCCTCCGCGGTCGGGGAATGACAGCGACCACTGATTGGACGCTGACGACGAAGAACAAAAATGGAAACGGAGGGGATATACGAATCCTCAGTGAGGAGGATATTGGTGGGGCCCCAGTGGAGGGATGACGTAGACAAGCAAAGAGGCTGCTATTTGCTTCTGTAGAAGTTACTCCTCCTGACACTTATGCGCGCACATTCAAGAATGATACAAAGCTTCGCACACACTAGGAAAAATATCGCTGGTCTCTCAGAGTCCAAAAATGGACCCGTACAGTAAAGACACACGGGTTCAATTGAACTGAAATAGTAAGATATAGTGTATATGTCAGGTGCAAGACGAACAAATTCTTGCCCAAATAACAACTATTGGTGAAGTGTGAAGTGCTTGAAAAAGCCAAGGTCTTTGGTAGGGAAATGCACTAACGTCATTGGTTCGATGTTCCCAAGGGAAATCGAACCAGGAGAAATTACTCTATACAACGAACACGAATCATCCATGCGAACGCATGAAGATAAAATGAATGATTACCCAGAGAGTCATCATAACAGATGAAGGGGGGTATTCCTAAAAGTATCCAAATGGTTGAGGGCATGGCACACTTTAGGTTGTGACTCCTCCAAATCCCTGACCCCGTTTCTGCTCTAAACTGCCCTCAAAGTTGGGCCACGGAACACGTGGTCTGTCCACGAGACGGCCGCGATGCACAGTACTGCGCTCTTCCACACGGAAGCTCAGAATGTGCAGAAAAGATTTCTGAGGGAAAAATTCCCTCGGAAATATGTGAAACTGCAGACAAGAGCACAATGCCAAATCCCCCATTGTGCTTACTACCCAAAGACAGAAAAACAAATGATAAAAAAGGCAGGCAGCCCTCCCCCTCCCCCCTAACAGCCCCTCCCAGCCCCGAGCATTGATGATGTGGGGGAATTCCCACGCCTGCGGAGGTCAACAGTGCTGAACCCTGTAGAGGAAGCCATGGCACCGGCCACAGTATCAGCACCAGCTGCAGCACCAACACTAGCACCACATGCTGCATCAGCTTCTGCACCAGCTTCGACACCAGCTCAGTAACCGTCCCTAGGCGCCATCTGCTGCACCAGCTTCAGCATCAGTTATAGGCTTCAGCCCTCACCTGCAGCAGGACAAACAAGAGTCACACGGGAAATTAAGGATCTGCTACAAATGCTTACTTCGGCAGATGGAGCAGATGATGCTCATGATGTCAACAGCAAATGGCCCAACAATCTCACCGTTCAGGAAATTAAAATGGTTTACATTCCTCCTCAATTCAACACAGCATCACCCTGTAGTGAGCCCTTGGAAAGGGTCCAAGTAAACAATGTCTCCAAGTACTCTCTTGAAATGTATTAACTGGAAAAATAAACATTTACAAAACGCAAAGCATTCCTCCCAGTACCTTCACTCCGAAAAATGTTGATGTGTGGTTGCCTTTCAGGAGTCAGAACTCGTGCAAAAATTGCGGGATACACTATTAGGACAGACCAAAATATTGCTAATCCCTTACGATAGGCTTGGTATTTACCTAAAAGAACTCAATCCATCGAAGTGATTGATGACATCGTGACTAACACCTGTGTTTTGTATATATAGTATTAAAAATCTTTCTACGGTAAATCTATCCATCATTAATGGACTACAACCACAGATAGTGAGGTGGGTACCTAAACCTCCTGACTGCATGATCATATGTACTGTCCCTTATTTGTGGTATTTTAATGCTCGCCATCCCCTCCTAGGCTCTGAGGGAAGTACCAATTGTAAAAAACGGTAAGTTTTATTATGACATCTCCACATACTAATTGACCCCCATATACACCTATTATGCCCCTTAGAAAAACTCAATTATCTGGGCGCAAACTGGACTATATAGCTCTATACAATCAGCACACCCTACAAGCACTGCAAAAGTCATCCCACGCTTAGTTTAGTGATCACTGGGCATTAATTCTTAAACTCTTCCTTTTACAAAGAAAAGAGCCCCCCCAGCCACGCCTTCCGGTACCACCTTGCTACTAAATTAATCATGATAAATTCATTGAAAGAATGGCCTGCTGTATGAAGACTTTAATCCTACAAGCCTGGATCACTTTAATGAAACTCTCTGTCGACAAGTGGCAACATCATTACTCCAGCTCAACTAAAAGCCCTGCCAAGCACGGGTCGTTATCCCCAGAGGTAGACGTGCACAACAACTGAACAAAGACCCCTGAGATAAAATTCCTTAGAAGGATCATACGATCTACAGTAAGTCAACTACGCGACACCTGGGGAAAACCCATAACTTAGACTTAGATCTTGTGTTTTTTTTAGTAAAAAGATCAATGAGTAATCTTGAAAACGGGAGGAGTTTTATGCCTGGCAGAATCACTTTACTCCACGCACCCCTGGAGTAGGTTTGGAAGGAAATAAGCAAGATTAAAGGCAATGCTGCAGTATAACCCCCACCACATCCAGATAGGGTAGCTTGTTATCTCTCCTCAGAATGGGTGTGAGACTCTTTATACTGATATCCTCGCCATTATCCAGATGCAAGACGCTCCCTTAAATCAAGTCATAAAACCGAAATTGATTATGTGCCACCTCTTTAGATGATGCCCATTTACAAGGGAAGAATCCTTACAGCCATAAAGCCAAATCCACTGCCCCTGGGGATGATGGGAATCACTTATACATCATCCGACTTCTTGCAAAGGTACAGGGTAAGGGAAAAATCCTCTTCTGATCTCTTCAACTAACCTACACAGCAGGCATCAACACCAACCATCCTGCCTTCCCATCCCACAACCATATGGCCCTGATGAATATAGACCGATTTCTCTGACGTCCCTGCTTGTCCTAAAACCTTGAAAGAATCCTTCTCACTCGTTTTCAACTCCCCCAGTCAAGGACCTGATTCATCCTCTGTCTTTGGCTTTTCAAAAGGGAGATGAACACAATGTGTTATAGCACAGTACCTAAGTGGAAGTAATTCATCTTCTTACTTCATATAGTTTTAATGGCGTATTCGCCAGAGCCTCCCCTACAGCAATCCCTTCATGGAACTAACACTCTTGGGAGTTAAAGGGCAAGCTTCTGCTATGGATTAAGGTATATATCTTTGAGAAGAGAAAAGTGTGGTACCAAGGCACCTACAGGTGCTTAGGGCGAATTAGAACTAGGCACTCCAACAAGGGGAGTATTGTCCCCTACACTTTTTACTATACTTATGCGCTCCTTTGCAAGCTCAACGATAAGTTTATGACACCTATGCAGCCATCACATCATATGCTGATGACATTCTTTCAGGTAGGTTGATAGGGGGGGGGGGATTACATTCTACTGAGGTTTACAAAAGTTCTTCCTCGGTCTCATAATCAACCCAATCAAAAACTAAGATATATTTTTAGGATCTCATAAACTCCTTACATCCAAGGTTAGGTGGGACAAAGTTATTGCAAGAACTGCACCTGTAAATTATCTGGTGTTTATGGAACTGCTCCCCACCTCATGTCCCGCATCTCTCGCTTTACCAAGGTATTGCTCAAAATATCAAGAACGTTGCCTTGAGCGTTAAAACCATTGCATACATAAGTAACAAATATGTAGGTGCCTCCCTGAGAGTCCTTAGGTTGATGTAATCTCCCTTTTATTCCATGATGACTATCAAGCCAGGTTCTTAGTGTGTTTCCACCAAGTGCCCTCTTGCAGGTTTACAGAACAAGGACCTATGAGATTATACTTGGATGCGCAATGACTGCAAAGTTCTCGTCATGAGGAAAGAGCTGACCTCCCCCTATTTCACAGTCGTGCCATCCAAGTTAATACATACTTGGCATCAGACTCCTGCAGATTCTACCCGACCACAATCTCGAATATTCTCTCAAACGAGATAAATTAATAGAATTAGGCATACCCTACCTCGATACTCAATCTCATACATTCAAGCTTAGAATGGAAAACTAAAACTGCTCATACGATTTATGTTCTTCAAATGGTATGGAACAACGAGCTATTAACATTCGCAGAAACAGTACTTACTTATATTGATAAACTAACAGGTCCTAAATCCATTACTTCAAAACGAATAAAAGCCCATTACTTGAAATATATAGATGGCATACTAAACCCCCTCATTGCACGCTTCCACTTTGCATCTACTGTGATGCCTTCATTGGTCCTCATAGCGCATTGGTGTAATACAAATTCCCTGATATAGATCTTGAAAAAGTGTGGGTATTTCCAACTGACAAGCTATGCCATTAAGAAAGTAGTGAGCAGAGCAACACCTGGCTGTTTTTTATACTGACAGCCAGGCGCTTCTCCATAGGTTTCACTGCATCTAATAGCATTTTAATGCAGAAAACATGGTAACTAGAAATATCCTTCACGAATTTTTACAGCTATCATAACAGGTATCAAGTGTCACTATAACTGGATTAAACCTCTCATACAGGAATATCATTGTGTGACCGGGCTGATCGTTTAGCCAGATTAAGAACTATCCATGAACATCCATATTATGTAGTGCTGCTATCTCTCAACCAAATTACAAAACGTGTATTAGCTGTCTTCGAGATTATAATGTCACGGGTATGGACCACTGAGAAGATGAAAAAAGACGACATGGTACTCTTTGGCATTACGACAGTATTGCTGGGACATCATATATAAATAAAGCCTATAAAGTCCTATCATGGACTGTCCCTCGGAGACGATTTACTTTGACTAGACTTCGCATAGGATATCATTACACTATACAATATGTACAGTATGCAGTTTTTGGAAAGGCAAAACCAGTTTCATATCACCACTGCAAACTTTGCACAGGCGCCCAAGTTGCATAATCCTTATCCATTACTTACTCTGTGCATAAAAACAAAAATAGCATCCTATCGATCAAATAGTACTGTGTCACAAGATTAGCCACTTGTTGATTATATTAACGTTTTTATAGACCCTGGTCTTGTCTTTGATATGATTAGTGACATAAATGATATTTTTATACAATTGATATAGCACTCCCATCTGCATTCTAAAAAAAACCAAATTTAAAAAAGTTGACTAATAGCCCCACACGATAGAAGCACAGCCAGTTTGGATAGACACTTTTTGTATCTTACCCTGCTTTTTGCAGGATGTAACACTGTCTGTAATATAAATATTATCAATCAGAAAAAATCAAAAAATCTCCTCCTCCTCTCTCTCTCTCTCTCTCTCTCTCTCTCCTTCTCTCTCTCTCTCTCATCTCTCTCTCTCGTCTCTCTCTCTCTCTCTCTCACTCTCACTCTCCCTCTCTTTATCTTCTCATCTATCTATCTGTCCTTTGTCTCTTCCCTTAATCCGTTGTAGACGTAAGGCGGATGGCTTTAAGATGCTCAAAAAACTGTCTTTGGTGTCTGTTAGGTCACTAACCAGGATTTCAGTCATGTGTTTTTAGGTTTACTTATAAAATAAAATTTTTTATTATTATTTAGATAAAGACTAATTACACATTTCTATTTACATACAGATTCTTTTAAAGTTGCATCGAGAATGTATATTTCATGAACTTTACTTAAGCAGATACTTGTTTAAAATATTGATTTCACCCATTGCGACAGTCTACTTCATAGTCTTCCCCAAATAGCCATACACCTTTCAGCGTAGGGGGAGACAAGTGCAAGATTCCTTGGTATTAGAATTCTGCACTTCATATAAAGAGCTTCACCGACAACGCATCAATTATCCAAGGTTTGATCTTGTGTTCTTGTTTGTTCAGCCTTGCTAACACAACTTTTCATCGGCAGAGAGGAACGCTGGTCTCCCATCTGATAACACTCTTGCCCTTTGTTGTTAAAGGTGTGCAACACTCTT
This sequence comes from Penaeus monodon, assembly GCF_015228065.2. Lineage (NCBI taxonomy): Eukaryota > Metazoa > Arthropoda > Malacostraca > Decapoda > Penaeidae > Penaeus > Penaeus monodon. The sequence goes on along the minus strand of NC_051395.1, from coordinate 35,554,839 downwards.
GCACTTTGTTGTTAAAGGTGTGCCTCCAATACTTTCTTTGTTTTTCATTCGTACAGACACCCTCCTCCGGAACCCATGTAAACAGCACTGATCCAAAAAGGAATCTGAGGAATTCCACCAGGTGGAATCTGAGACAGATTTAAACTGACATTTTCCTCAAGAATCCTCTTTCTCCCGCAACTGACTATCCGCATTACATAAATCTTATTTATTCAGTGTAAAATGATATAGGTAGCTCCCTACCACTTGGCGATGCTCCCTGTTAAAGATCCTGTCCAAGATTCCTAGAGCAATCTCATGACAGTGTAGCAGCACGACCCCGCAACCTGGAGTTCAGCGTAGTTACCCAGGTTGGGTCACATCAGGTCCACAGCCATGTCCGCGCTCATTGGACAGCAGGCTCCCCTCTTTCCCTGCGCGTTTACACAGCGCTCGTGTATTTAAGCCGCAGAGCCTGAAACGAGATCACAGCACACAGCACAGCATAGCCACGCTCTTGAGCACAATAAACACGGGCACATCTGTGGCAATATTCCTTGACCTGGAGAAGGCTTTCGAATTGGCAAGTCCTCTTGCAATTCAGGAGAGCCTGATCCAAAAAGGAATCAGAGGTAAGCTCCTGGCTAGGATAGGTGACTACTTTAGGAATCGAACAGCCAGAGTCAAATTTCAAGGTCACCTATCACAGCACATGCCACTAGAAAATGGAACGCCACAGGGTGGGGTTTTCAGTCCAGCCCTTTTTAACACACTAATGTCCTGTATCCTCAACATAAAACCCCAAGGGGGTGCAAGATCTTCCTATGCGACGATCTTCTATCATCTCCATGGACCCCACTGCCCCAACAAAAGCCCGGCGGTTGG
>NC_051395.1:35539772-35549772 GCF_015228065.2 Penaeus monodon | reverse complement strand
AAAAAGGGACCATCGCCCCAGAATGCTGTGCATAGGCGACGCCTGGGGGACGCCCGCAGATCCTCCCAAATCCAGGACTCTAGCGCAGGGATAACCGCCCCGAGATGCCGCCCCTGCCCCGACCCCGTAAACCGAACGAAATTCGAGGACGTGTGGACGCGAGAAAGGGCCTGGACGAGATCTGTGGGACGTGTGGACGAGGACGCCCCAGAGTTGGGCCCGGGCCGGGCTACGAGGGGGTCAAGACGAATCTGAATCAAAGGGGGACCTGTGCAGACTTTCGGGAAAGTGTGGATAATCGAGGACGAGCAGATTTCACCAGGGGCCAGGAGGATGAGGACAACATGGACGAGCAGCCCCGAAGTTGAACCCGGGCGACGCACGGAAAGGACGACCACCAAATTTGGCCCCTTTAAGGCCCTCGAGGGGGGGCCGAGTAGGGGGCCGAGCAAAATAAAGATGTGGATAATTCTATTTCGTTTTCAGGATGTGGATAATTCATTTTTTTACCAGTGGCCACGTGGCTGTTTTTTCCCCGTGGGTCCAAAAGTCCCAAATAAGAACCACCCCCAGCGAGGGGGGAGGTCACATTTTATATCTGACCTCGTTTGACCGAGAGTTCGGTAACACCGACGCGGTAGGGTCCCTCTCGCCTCCCTCCGGGGAGTTCGTGCTAACTCCACCGCCTAAGGGCCTCCCCCCCTTTATCCGGGCAGCTGACCGTGACCTCCGCGCGGCCCTATAAAACCCCTATAATAAACATGTCGTGTTCTTAACTGCGTGGTGTCAACTCTCGAAATAAAAAGTCAAGCCGAAAACCAGTATCAAAACCCCTGCAAACCAATTTTTGGGTTTTATACCCTTACATGTGTGTGTGTGTGGGGTGTGTGTGTGTGTGTGTGGTATGGTGTGTGTGTGTGGTGGTGTGTGGTGTGGTTTTGTGTGTGTGTGTGTGTTGTGTTTATTATTATATAATATAATAATTAAAATATTATATATATATATACATATTATATATATTATAATATATATAATATTTAAAAATTATATATTATATAATATTCATGTATATTTGTGTATATATATATATATATATAATTTTATTATAATATATATATATTAAAATATAATATATATTTATATATATATATTTGTTTAAATTTATGTATATTTGATATAATGTATATGTATATATATATATATATAATATATATATATATATTTTATAATATATTGGTGTGTTGGTGTGTGTGTTGTGTTTGGTGTGTGTGTGTGTGTGATTGAGTGTGTGTTTGTTTGTGTCGTTTGTTTTAATTATATTATTATTATTATATATATTATATATATATTTAAAAAAATTTTTTTATTTTATTATATATAAAAATTATTTCTTATAATAATATATATGTAAAAAAAATATATTTAATATTTCTCTCTCTCCCCCTTTTTTTTAAGGGGCTAAGCCGACGGTGGCGCATGGCCCCCATCCCCCTCCGTTCCAACCACGAGGGGCTCTCGTGGCGAGGGTCCAGGCAGGGGCCCCCGGCCCATCCTAAATTTCCTCTGACAGGTTTTTCCCGCTGCCCAAGGCATGACCTCCTGGGTCGTCCCACAGGCCTCCTCCACTCAGGGTTGTCCTGCAGAAGGACAACTTGATGGGCAGGATCATCCACAGGGAAACGAGCTAGGTGCCCATATAGCCTGAGTTAGCGATCGAGGATTATGCAAGTGACAGGTCCCATGCCAGTCTCACGGTGTAACCGTCGGCTGGACACATAGTCCTGCCAACTGTAACTCATGATCCGGCAAAGAGCATCAAGACGAGACTCCAAGGCATTGTATAGCATTCAGGTTTTACTTCCATATAGCAAAACTGGCATTATCAAGGCCTTGAAGACACATAACTTGGTCCTTCTGCATAGGTACCGACATCTCCAAATGCTCTTGTTGATCAAGTTCATGGCTCCTGTTGCCAGACCAATCCGTCTATTGACTTCTTGGTCTGACAGCCTAGAGATATGGATTAAGCTACCAAGGTATGTAAAACTCTCTGTAACTTCAACGTCCTCGTGACAAGCATGGATTGACTGAACGGGTTCCCCTAACAGGCCCCCACAGTCCTGAATCTTGGTCTTGGTCTTGGTCCAGGAGACCTCTAGGCCTAAGGGCTTCACCTCATTGCTAAATGCATCAAGAGCCACCAAAAGTGACTCCAGGGACTCAGATAGGATAGCAACATCATTGCCAAAGTAAAGGTCCGAGACCTTGATATTGTCTAGTGTTGCTCCACACTGACTTTGGCTAGTAGCTCTGCCCATTATCCAGTCCATACAGGTGTTGAAAATGTTGGTACAAGGAAACAGCCTTGCCTCACCCCTGAATTAACAGAGAAGAAGTTCGACATAACCCCCCTACACTTTACAGCACTTTCAGTATCGGTATAAAGGCTTGCTATCAGGCCAATAATCTGTGTCGGAATTCCCGAGTCTCAGAATCTTCCATAGTGATTCACGATGCACCAGGTCAAACGCCTTCTTGAGGTCAATGTAGGCTGCAAGCAACCCACGACCAAACTCACAATGGGGTTCCACAATTACTTGAAGTGCTAGTATTCAGTTTATTGTGGACTTGCCAGGAGTGAATCCAGACTGCTCCAGTCTCTGATGCCTCAGTAGGTGGTCACAGATCCATTTCAGAAGAATGTGGGCGAAAACTTTGCCTGGTATGCTGAGCAGTGTAATGCCACGGTAGTAGCTACAGTCCAAACGATCCCCTTTCCCCTTCCAGAGAGGGATGACCACGCCCCTCGACAGGTCAGGGGGAATGGTATCAGACTGCCAGATGACAGTCAAGACTGTGTTCAAGCCCTGAGCCATAGGTTCACCCCCAGCCTTTAGAAGTTCAGCAGGGATATCACCTATGGCTGCAGCTTTCCCACTCTTCAGCTTGGAAATCGCCATCCTAACCTCAGTTAGGGTAGGAGGTTCCTCGCTGATGGGTGGGTCCAGCACATGTATTGTGACATTGCTTGCATCCAAGCTAACTTTTGGAGGGTCTACCTGGTACAACTGCTGAAAATACTCAGCCCAATGTTTACAAACTCCAACATGATCTAAGATGATCTGTCCATCTGCTGATCGGACTGCAGTCATCTGCGAGGTGGGCTTAGAGCTTTCTCAGGGCTTGGTAGGCAGGGTGAAGGTCGTTTACCAAGAAATGGCCTTCAACCTCCTCAGCAAGATTCCTGATGAACTGTTCCTTGTTCCTTCTCAGCAGTGTCCAAGCCCTACTCACCAAGGAGCGACACAAGACCTGATTGCCATTCAGCCAAGCCATGGTAAACTCTGCAGTTCTGGAGGATCCATCGCATACTAACAAGAATATGGTCAATCTCCTTGGCTACTGTACCTGTATCGCTATACCATGTCCAGCAATGCAGGTTGGAGCGCTGGTACCAGGAACCAGAGATCCTCATTCTCTGGGACTTAGCAAAGTCCAAGAGAAGGAGGCTGTTCTTGCTGCTGGGATCAGCTCCTGAGCCATGGGGGCTGACAGACATAGCCAGCTCAGTCAGATACTGCATTGAAGTCGCCCAGAACAATGTGAATATCTCGCCGGGGGCAATTGTCTGCCACAGATGCGAGTTTGGCATAGAACGCCTCTTTCACATCGAGTTTACAAACATCAGTAGGAGCGTATACAGCAATAAGAGACATGAAGCCAAAGGCATGCTTCAGTCTCAATGCCATAATACGCTCATCAACCGGTGTCACCTCATCTTCCGAGGGGTGCAGTTGGCTGGAGATGGCTATGGCCACACTCTGGAGGTGGTGACCATCACTGCGGCCCAACCAGTAGTAGGTGTACCCACCCATACTGATAGTGCCGCTACCAGATCTTCTCTGAGAGGGCAGCCACCTCAACTACCAGTCTTTCATCCTGCCGCAAGGACCAGATGTTCCAAGCGCCTACCAGGAAAGCTCGCCTGAGGTTAAGCCTCGGGCGGTCACTGCTACCCCCACCGACACTGCGCCAATAAAGGGGGTCGGCGGGCTGTGGGGCCCCCGTCCACTTGTGGGGTTCCCGAGGGCTTTGCCCCACAAGCTTCATGGTGGGTTGGCACCTGAATGGAATTGATTGATTATTTAAAATTGTCTGCCGCGTCAACAGCTGTCATTAGCGGCGAACACCTTGTTAGATAGAAATATTAGAATATTTAAAACTTTAAAAATCTATCAATAAATATCTAACAAACAACAATAAATATATTAAAAATCAAAACATAAATATTATGCTCTGAGTATATAAAGTTATTGCATAAATATTATGCATAATTAAATTTTATTGAAAATATTAGCCTCCCTAGGAAAACTAATAAGACCTTCTATGTCACAATCCTCCCCCAATACATTTTTCAGTGTATATGGGGGAGATAAGTACATACGTCTTTGGTCTGAGAATGTTGCACAGCTTTCCACTACATGTGCGACCGTTAATGGCTCTTGGTATCCCTCACAAAGTGCTTGACTTTTAGCCATCATCGGTCCATGAGCCAGTCTCATGTGCACGATTCTTAGTCTTGTTAATACAACTACTTTTCAGTTGGGATCGATGCTGGTCACCCAACTGCCAAAATCATCTCTAATCTCTCGCAGTTTGTTGCTAGAGGCCTCCATTGTTCCCTCCATCTTTCAGGTCGGTCTTTGGGAGAGGAAAACGAGCATCACAAGGCTGAGTGGCAGCAGCCTTGGCCTTCTGATCAGCTTGCTCTTTCCCCACTGATACCAACATGTACTGGCACCCAACATAGAGTTATCTTTTTACGTGTTGACATTAATGCAAGCCAATCTTAAACCTCCCTCACTACTGGATGTGATGAGTTTAAACTCTTGATTGCTTGCAAGGCACTACGATAGTCAAAATATATCACAACAGAATGGTTCGTAAGATCTCTAGTCATCTTAACTGCTGCAAGGATGTCATGTAACTTTGCAGTGAAGATCGAGGCTTCTAGAGAAAGACTGCCAGATGCAGTCTTCTTTCTGCTCACTGCTGCAAAGCCCACACCATTTTCAGATTTCGAACCATCTGTATATATTGCATCTGATCCTTGGTACTTAGAAATGTGCTGAAGAAATCTCTCTCTGACTTCTCTGCTTCAGATCTCTCTTTTTTCCCAATTCCGACCAAATCCAGCTCAACTTGATGGGGGGAATTGGGGAATTCCAACAGCCAGAACCTTAGTGAGACTTAAATTAAGCTCTTCCACAAGATTCCTCATTCTCCTACCATAGGATCGGCTATCCTCAAGGGGGTTGAAAACCAATCTGGATGTAGGAGATCCTGGAATCCTTTGTAGTCTCGTATAGTAAATCAGGTTGATGTTGTCCCGGTGTAATGAAAGAAGTGGTTCTCCACTCTCAGCATACAGGGATTCCACACGTGAAGACCTGAAAGCCCCAGTACAGATTCTGAGAGCTTCATTATGAACCGAGTCCAACATCTTGAGAACAGTGGGAGTTGTAGATGAGTAAGCTTCACATCCATAATCAAGCTTACTACGAATAAGCGCTCGGTAAAGCCGTAGAAGCGTTGTGCGGTCTGCACCCCAAGATAAAGGTGAAAGAACCCGCAAAATACTAAGCGCTTTTGTAGCCTTCACTTTTAACTGTTTGATGTGAGGCACCCATGTAAGTCATGAGTCAAAAATTAGACCCAAGGACTTCACCTCTTGGACAAATTGCAGTGTGTTTGCGCCTAAATAGAGGGAAGGATGGAACTTTCCTCGTTTGTGGAAATGTATAGCCATGGTCTTGCTTGGAGAAAATTTGAACCCATGATATGTTGCCCACTGTACAACCTGATTTATTGCAGTCTGCATGTATCCTTGCACATCCTGTAAGCTTCCTCTTGAGCAGTACAGTGTAAAGTCATCCACATACAGATTACATGAGACTGCACTTGGAACAACCTTTATGATGTCATTTATAGCAATGGCAAACAGGGTCACACTTTTTGGACCCCTTCCAGCTGATCTTCCAGGTTAGCGAAACTGTTTCCTACCTGAACTCTAAATTTCCTGTCAGCAAGGAAGCTTTGAATGAAGGTAGGTAATGCTCCTCTTAAACCAGTGTCATACAGCTTCATGAGTATGCCATGCTTCCAAGTAGTATCGTAGGCCTTTTCAAGGTCAAAGAAGACTGCTATCATGTGACGTCGCTGTGCAAAGGGATTCTGTATAGCAGTTTCCATCCTCACAAGTGCATCTGTGGTTGATCTCAATTTTCTAAAGCCATATTGATATGGGGTCAACATGTTTTCTTTTTCTAGCAGCCATGTCAACCTGAAGTTTGCCATTTTCTCCATCAGCTTGCAGATGCAGCTGGTGAGGGAAACTGATCTGTAATTTCCTGGTGTGGAAGCATCTTTGCCAGGTTTAGGAACAGGAATGATAATAGCTTCTCTCCATGTGGATGGCACTGTGCCCTACCTATAGATCCTATTGAATAGGTCCAACAGGAACTTCTGGGAGCTCTCTGGTAAGTGAGATATCATTTGGTATGGAATATCGTCACCTGGGGCAGTCTTACTGCAGAGCTGCAAAGCAGAGTCCATCTCCTTGAGCAAAAATGGCAAGTTATACGGAAGTTCTGCTGCAATCCTATTAAAGAACGACACTGGGTATTGTTCCTGTTCAGCCTGAAGAGTGGAGAATCTAGCAGTGTAAGATGCTCCAGAGGAGATCTCCGCCATGGATTTAGCTAGCTCATTTGCAACATCTTTTTTGTCTGTGATGATTATGACATCTATCTTCAGAGCAGGTTGTGACATGGATGTGCTCTTTCCAGCGATCTTACGCACCTTGTCCCATACCCATGCTAAGGGGGTCCCAGAGTTAATTGAGGAGACATACTGTCACCACGACGTCCGTCTAGCTTCCTTTAGCACACGCCTGGCCTTGGCTCGGGTCTTCAATGCTGGGGCGTCGTTTCACCTGCTGTTTCTGGTGGAACAACTCACCAGAGGCAGTGTCAGCAATTTGGGACTGAGGGTTAAAGGAAGTGGCAGAGTGTGTGATGTATGAAACATTGGAGAGCAAGGGATGGTGGGAAGGAGGATGGGCTAGAACCGAAGCAAAGGACCGACCTGGCTGTGCAAACAGCACACGGGCACGTCACTTTGCCTCTGGAAAATTAACTTTCTCCTTGCTCCTTATTACCAATACTTCCTTTTCAAATTTGTACCTTTTACATTGCTTTGAAGAAGCTTCATGAGCTTCTTTGCAATGGTAACAGCATATTGGAGTTGGACAGTTATCTCCTTGATGACCTGTTGTACCACACTTTACACATACTCTTGGTTGCCCATTTTCTTTAAAACGGCAAGAGTTGGCTCCATGCCCATAACCCTGGCAGTGGAAACACCACATAGGGTTGGGCACATATGGCTTTACCTTGAGGTGGTGCCATGCTAACTTAACTGATTCTGGAAGGACTAACGTGTTAAAAGTTAGAAGAAGAGCTGGTGTTGGCTGTTCCAAACCATCAACTTTCTTCCTAAAACGTTTTACTGCCACTACATTAAAATTCTCTAGTTCCTCTAACAGTTTCTCCTCAGAATACCTCATCAGGTCTCGGGAAAAAAACAATTCCCTTACACTGATTGAGGGTTTTGTGAGGAGAACATGAAACTTGAGCCCCAGGAATGTCGCATATCGCACGCAGACAGTCACTCTCGTCTGGTGACGAAACCTCAACTATCAGGCTACCATCTCGCTGTGGGGTGATGCGAGGATCACATTGACATACTTCAACAATTTTTCAATGTACTTCAAAAATATCAAGATCCATGATTGATACACCATCAATGGTCTTCACTACTAGGTACTTACTATATGAAATGCTTTCATATTTACCAGGTAAGATTTCCTTAGTGGATTGCGGAGGACTTTTCCCCTTCTTACCTGGTTTGGGAGCCCGGGAACCATTACGATTCCCATTCTTGCCCTTTGGAAGCTGGAAAGGTTCCAAAGTGACAACGTGATGTTCCAGAGAGAATAGTCGGGAGAGAGCTAGATCTTTGTAAATTTGTACTCATACAAATTGGAATTCTTAATTTCATCACCCCCCCACCCACCATGGAATCCAATGAGGGGAAGCTATAGTTGGGGCTCAAAATCTCCCAACAGCCACAGGGGTAATGAGGAAATATACGCAGCCACTATTACAGTACTGATGGCAGTCGCGGGACCTATGCACTACCGACTGAACAGTGTCTGCTTGATCCTAGCCATATTTGACCAGCCAATTAACTTGACTGGGCCTTGATCAAGCCACCCATCTAACCAGAATAAAGGACCAAAGAGGTGTGTTGCTAGCTGCAGGGCACAGCGTGCAGCATCGCTCAACCTCCAGGTCTCATGTCTCCTGGTAATACAGGATGCCACGAACAACAAACACACGTGGGAGAGTTCTCCCTGGTCCAAGATGCACCATCCCCTCTCTTAGGCCTTGGTGCACCAGGAAGCCATTTTGTCCCATCCCTCTCAAACGAAAGTACAAACGATATCAAGCTTTCTTTTGATAGCGTCATGCCATACAATCAGGATGGAACATGGAGTATGAATGACAAATAGTTGTGCATCAGGCTTGATATGTATGGTCATGGGATCACCTTTTATAGTTTTCAGTTGTTTCCCATCTTCGAAATCTTGAGGGAACATCAACACATCAGCAAATTCTGTAATGAAGAATTTAAGTGCTGCTTCAGGAGACATTGTTAATGGAAGCTTAAGCGCAGTACACTGTACTATAATTTAAGAATCCTTGATAGTGGCATTAACTAGGCAGCAAGTTAAATCTGGTGAGTGGGGTTTAGGATAATGTGAAGGTAAAATGCCCTAATTCATGGGAATAATACCAAGATAGAACAGCACTGGAATAACCAAAGAGAACTTCAATGTCAGCTTCAATTGTTGAGTCAAAGTAGCATAGCTCAGCATGGAATCGGCCAGTGGATTCCAGTGCTGTGCCATTTGCTGCATAAAGGTTAGCAGTTGAAGATGGCAAAAGGGGTGTCGGGTTCCTACCTACCTCCATGAGGTGACGAAGACCAATTGTTGTCTGTCATCTCTGAACCAAAATCAGGTGTTACTGTGAGGTGACTAATGCCTTTCTTGCAAGATACCTGTAGATCAATGGTAGGAAAATAGGTCGCATGGTGAGTACTGATATTGTGGATAACAATGCTCTGTGTTTCGCGACTTTCACTGTGATGTCTTGTGGACTTGTTTTTGCTAAGCAGGGTCATGAAACACTCTGTGCTGTAATGACCGACTTTGTGACAAGACTTACATTCCTTGTCAGCTGCAGGACACTTGCTGTTCTTGTGATTAGCGACATCGAACACATGAAAACTGTTGATGAAAGTCTTGGTATCTTTTTCTTGACACACTCCTGTGTCTTGAATGAGTTTGTTGACAATTTGATGGGAGCTCAGCATTAGATTTTTCAGCAGACTCATATCTTCTACAGATGATTCTAACTTGCTTAAGTGCTGGAGGGGTTCTATAGCTTGTATGTGCTTAGCAGGCCCTCTGTCACAAATGCCAGCAATAATGAAATCTAGTAGACATGTGTCAGGACAATATGATCAAGGTTCCGCGTCTAGTGCTAATTGGCGGTGTACATAGAATGCTTTGAAGGTCAATAAGGGCCAGAATGTCGTTGAGAGGCACTGCAGAGTTATACCCATGCAGTGTATCAAGTGCTCTTCATATCATCAATAAGGCAACGACGGAGATGCGCAGCCCGGACTGGTTGTGGTTGTGTCTAAAGTCCCAGGGAAATAGCATAGTCTTCCCATGTAGCTCTACAAGCTTCAGAAGTCCATAAAAAAGCTTCAGGTTCCAGAGCCGCTGGGTGGGGGACAGCCAATGTACGGTGAATACATGTAAGAGCTGAAGTGACATTAATGGGCGGCGTCGTTGTTGGAGTGTTAC
>NC_051395.1:35532272-35537272 GCF_015228065.2 Penaeus monodon | reverse complement strand
ATGCTTACCGTGGTGGCGGGATTTCCAGCAGGCACTCCTGCCGCCATGATGTAAGCATGTGGCATAATCTCTTTACCAGCTCACCAGCTTTTGTGGGCGGTCACTGTCTCAGAAATTGTATGTTCACAATTCTGTAAGTAATGTACCAATGTGGCGTTCGGCTTGCCACAGTACATGAAACACCTGTCTGCGTAGTCATTTTTTTCTATGCACAATGGTAACCTAGTCTGATTCTGTGAAGAATGACTTCGGTACCTATATTGACTGCTTCAGAGAGTGCCAGTGGCTCATTGCCTGTGGCATACGAGTACCATCTGGCCAAGGGGAAGTATCTCGTTTTCTCTCTGTGAAGTTGCAGGAGGAAGGCACGAGCTGTGGCATTACACTTCTGCCTCAAGATTTTTTGGCTCGGTTTTATGATCATGGGATTTGGGGGTATACCACTGCTAATGTTAGCTAGTCTGTCAGCAAGCTCATTCCCTCTGATGCCTATGTGCCAGGTAGGCTAGGGCTCCCGTACAGGCAGCTGCCTCTGCCTGTACCGAGGAGGTGTTATCTGTCACCCTAATGGATTGTGTGGCATAACTTGCTGCAAAGCCAGCACCTGCAGTGTGGTTTAAGGGATCAATTGATCCATCCATGAATTAGGTTCTACTATCCAGAGGAGTGATGGCTGCAATGACCTTCTCAGCTTCTGCCTTTAAACTAGGCATGGTGTATTGATTCTTTCTCCTTGACAAATGCTTAACAGTGAATTCGATCAAAGTTTGTGTCCACGGTGGGGCTTCAATAAAGTCGGGGTCGGGGGAGTCCATGCCCTTGGCAAGTAGTTGTTCTTTGAGCTGATAGCATATCAACACCCTGGCTGTGTGAGACAGCCAGGAGTTGTTTACAAACAGTTCTTGTTATAGACATCTAAGTATTTTTTGTCTCATGTTTGTCTTCCTGGGTGCCTGGATGACCTTTGAAAGGAACTGAGCTGCCATTAGATCAATTCGTAATTCCAATGGGAGAAAGTTTGCCTCCATGAGGAGGTTGAGGGCCTTCATCCAGAATGATCCTAGCAGCTTCATTTTAGACTGTTTCCAGTTTTTCTCTTAATTTTGGCTTTGCAGCAATCAGGGAGACAGATGCATAGTCCACAATGGGATAGATGGCATGTACATAGAATGATCTTAGTACTTTATGTCTAGCTCCTATGTGTCTCCCAGTCATTGCTCTCATGACAGACTGTCTTGCTTTGGTTTGGTCAACCAAGTACAGAACCTCCTTTTTAAAGGATAGGGCCCTGGATTTTCAGACTTGTACCTTGAACATTTTGTCTCAGAACCATGGCTTTGGATTTGGCTGCAGAGATCTTTAGTCCTGTCCTACAATGTTCATCAGATACAAGGTCCAGACAGCGCTGGGCTTTACTTAGGCAGTGTGCTCCAGTGGAGATGATTGCGAGACAGTCTGCATAGGAGACGATCATGCACCCCACTGGAAGCTGTATGTTGAGGATACAAGACATTAGGGTGTTAAAAAGGGCTGGACTGAGGATCCCACCCTGTGGCATTCCATTTTCTAGTGGCATGTGCTGTGATAGAGGACCTTGGAATCTGACTTTGGCTGTTCTGTTCCTGAAATAGTCACCTATCCTAGCCAGGAGCTTTCCTCTGATTCCCTTCTGGATCAGGCTCTCCGGAATAGCAAGAGGACTTGCTAGCTCAAAAGCCTTCTCCAGGTCTAGCAATACTACCACAGAAGTGACAGTGCTGATTGTGTTTAAAAGCATGGCTATGCTGTGTGCTGTCCTCATGCCCTTTGTAAACCCATGGAGGTGTTCATGCAGGGGTCCCATTTTCCATTTGGGTCGGTTTAGGACCATTCTCTTGACCGTCTTGTCCAGACAGCTGAGGAGAGAGATGGGGCGGTCCTTCCCTGGCTCTATTGGTTTTGGGATAGGAACTATCCAGGGTAGAGTGGATGTTTTCCAGGACTTGTTGATGAGTTGCAGGACTGCAAGCTCACCTGGCAGTCCTTGGTGAGAAATGATGGGGTATGAGATCCCATCTGAACTCGGGGCTGAGCAAGAACTGTTTTTATAGGTTTGTCCTAGTTCCCTCAGAGAAAAGATAACATCTGAGTTATCGGGTTCGGTTGCCCTCTCTCTGATATGAGCAAGTTGTAGGTGTTCTTGGTTCCTTCAGTTCAGCTGGCAGACTGTTGCTGCTCGTTCTCGCAGAGAACTCCTGCATCAGTCTGTTAGCTTCTGACTGAGGGTCTTGGTGTGTGGCTCGGCGGTCAAAGGACTGAAACTCAAGTGAAACACCACTCCAGCCACTTTTCCTGCCTGATTCTTTTGGCAGTTTCCTTGGCATCCCTGACTGCTTCCTGTAGGAGGGCTGGGTTATCAGGGGTTCTTTGCCTTTGGAATTGTTTTCTGCACATGTTCACTGTGTGGTTAACCTCCTTAATCTCGTTATTAAAGTACCAGGCATCTTTATAATTCTTGGACCATGGCCGAGTTTTAGGCATAGTCTTTAAGGATTATTGGTTTTTGGCACTGATAAGTTTGGCTTCAAGCACTTCCACATTTTCACTCTGTGGAGGTTCATTGCTTCTAAGACACAGTGGGCCAAGGCATTCTGAAAGGCTTGCCAGTTGGCCTTATCTGTTTTCCATCTTGGATTTGCTTGTGGTATTTGGGCTGGACCAGCATTTGTGAGGGTAATAACAGTGCCATGATGGTCACTTGTGACAATCTCATCGACACACCATCTAATTCTTTCCACCAGAACCGCAGTGACCAAGGTGAGATCTAGGACCCCTCCTCTGAGATGCATTGGCTCTTGGCTATTGAGAAGAGCGATCTTGGGGAAATTTTGAATCACATTAGCTATGTGATGGCCTGCCGCATCCGGTGCCCTGCAGGGAGCCAGGATGGGGCAGTGTGCATTGAAGTCTCCCCTTATGATCACTCGGTCTTCTGCTGCAGTAGCACAGACCTGGCTGATGTCTAAGCTCCTACAGCTTGAGGGGAACCCCAGCCAGGTAAATCTCAACAGCAAGATATTCAACATCCTCTCCACAGTGTGGTGCATCGGCTATTGCGGAGCAAGGGATTGTTGTTCTGACCAGGGTGATCGAGCCTCTTTTGCCAGCTATGCTTGGCAGCATGCAGGCATGATAGCCTGAGAAGCAAACAGTCCCCTCTATTAATGTCTCCTGGAGCATAACAATGTCAGTGTTCCTTGATCGCACTATTGTGTGGAGGATGGCATTCTTTGTATTAAAGCCATATATATTCCACTGTAGTATGTTAAGTGTGTCATGATGTTACTTGGTGATAGTTACATCAGAGACATCTTTGTATTCGGATTCAGAGTCTGTTATGTCAGAGTCTGACAACTCCATTGTGAAGTCCTCGCTTGTTGAGGGATCTTGTTCTAGTTTTGGGGTGTTTGTCAGGCTATCCATGGGTCCACTGGGAGGTGGAGAGCCTTTGATAGCGCAGACTTTTGTGAGTTTGTTGTTTCTCACTTCAGGCTCGGTCTGTGTATCTTTCCTCTTTGCTGACTTTACCTGACTTTTTGGCACTGGCTGCACAGATTCAGCCTGTTCCTGTTCTTGTTGGAGTGGGGAGGGAAGTCCCACCCTGGGGTGAGGATGGGGCTCTATTCAGCTTCCTCCCTTTCAAGACTGCAAAAGTCTGGGTCATTACCACCATAACGACCCTGACTGCCTTCTCCACCTCCTTACTGCACCTCCCCAAGGCTGTTGCTACTGCAGTGACTATAGCAGTCAACAAGAGAGTCATATCGTCCTCGCCAAAGAGGAGATTATCGTCTCTTGGGGAGGCTTTTGCAGTGTTCTTTGAACATTTATTCCTGTGGTTCTTTTTCTGCACTTTTGGGATGGTGGAAAACTCCTTTTTATTGGAGATATCCGGTGTCGGCTGTGGAGGGGCTTCCTTCCTCTCAGGAGGTCGGGAAGTCTTTTCTCTTTTGTTCTGTCCTTAGACATGGGTGTCTGAGGGAGTAGGAACAAAGTCTGGTCGCTTTTTAGCAACCTCTTGTCGCCTGCGGACCGCCTCTTTCCTGGCAGAGCAAGCCAGGCTCCAGGTGTGATGCCTCTTGGCACAGTTGGGACATTATGTGCATTAAGGCACGCCTCGGTGTTGTGTGCCTTGCTACAGACACCACATTTAGGCTTGGCCTTGCAGATAGCAAGTGGCTCAGGCACCTAGGTTCTTTGGCTGAAGGTTCCCAGTTACCCAGATCAAGGGTAGTGATTGGGGCTCCTTTCAAGGTCACCTCCATGAATTATGGGTGTGATGTGATCAGATCCACATCATACGAAAGTGAGAAGCTAAATGGCACCATCTTGACTCTCTCCTATCGTCGGTATTCAGTAGCGAGAGACACACTTTCCTCCCATCATTAAGCTCCTTGGTTTCCTGCAGGAAATTCAGGGTAGCTTGGTCTTTGGGCATGATAATCATGCCCTGGTCTCTGGGAACCCGGACTGACAACCGGATTTTTCGCTGCACCTCCAATGCTCTTACCAGTTGGTAGGCATTGTCGAAGCCTTCAGGTTTAGAGAGAACCTTAAACTGTGGGAAACGCCTAGGGGGTCCAGACTCTCCCTCGGAGTCTGTCTCCTGCCTGCGTCGTTTCGGACCGCCCTTTCGGCTTAAATTGTGGGCTGTGGTCGTGGGAGCAGCCGTTGTTTCGGTTGGTTCAGCTTGTGTTCCCATCTCGGTCTGGGGGTTACTCAGAGAGTCCATCTGCTGGATAATCTCATGGGCAGACATGTTTTTGGCTGATGTCGTGTCCATTTTAGCAGCAGTTCTGACAGAGTCAACCTATGCTTTGTATTTTCTCTTGCCACTAGAAGCCACGCATGGCTTCAGAGTAAGTGGCGTAGTCTGGGCCTTGCACGGTTCATCATCATTTGTATCTCTTTGTTGTGGGGGGTTTGAAATGCTTGCCATAAAATAAGCAGTTATTTCATCC
>NC_051395.1:35517272-35524772 GCF_015228065.2 Penaeus monodon | reverse complement strand
GCTATGGCGAAGGATAATGAGGAAGCGGGGGTGAGGTATGGCAGTCACAAAGCGTCAGGTGACGAGGTGAAGTTATTTAAAAAGGGGGATGTGAGGGCTGTAACAAGGGGAGGTTAATTATTTATTAGGAAATTTAAAAACAGAAATTAAAATCACAACAAACCAAAAGAAAAATTACATTAAAAAAGGAACAGAACGAGAGCACAAACAAGAACAAAACAAAACAAACAAAAGAGATAGGGAAAAACGGAAAATGAAGGAGTAGGAGGTGGCTCCAAAGGAAGCGGCCAAGCCTAAAAAACTGCATCCACTTCTTCGTCCCATGTCAAAGAAAAAATACCATGGCCTAATCCCGATCTCCAGCCGGAACGAAAGATGGTGTCGAGTCTGTCCAGCCAGTCAGTATGGCATGCACGGAGTGTATCGGTCTGTTTACAGACCAACCTACGCCACTCGATGTTCAGAGGAAGCAGAGAAGCTTCCTCGTGGAGTTCAGATGTTGTAATAAATTGATCCCAACTTACCATATAGATCCATCTGAGTGCTTTATTCTGAACAAGCTGGAGTTTGCGCTTGTTAGTGTATGCTGTTTGTGTGAGTGCTAGTTGTGTGTATGTGAGGAGAGGTTTGATTATTGTTTTATATAGATGAGCTTCGTGCGTGGGGCCGCACTTTTAAATCGGTAAATCGAATGTAAGGTTTTTCTTGCCAAGGCGGCCTTTGAATCAATATGTAAATGAAATCGAAAGTGGGTATCAAAGGTTAAACCAAGGATGGTACAAGAGGATCTGATTTGGAGAGGTGCTTGTAGTCTGTCGAAGGTGTTGAGGTAAATGTTGTGGTAAGGAAGAAGTTTTCGTGGTTTTATAAAGAGAACATTTGTTTTTGTCGCGTTAGTCTTGATACGCCATCTATGCTCCCATCTCGAGACGGTGTCGAGTTCGTCGTTAATGCGCTGAACGACACTGAAAGCGCATTGTGTCGAACTAGGTGCGTACAGTCGTCAGCATAGAGGATAGTGAGTGAGTCTGTGTGTATGGGGTCTGGAAGGTCGATTGTGTATGATGTATAAAGTGTTGAGGTGATTATACTGCCCTAAGGTACTCCTGCGTGCATTGAAATTGTGCCTGAAACTTTATTTAGAAATGTTAATTTTAACTTGCGGTTGTCAAGGAAACTGCAGAGTAATTTTTTTTATTTGAGGTGGAAAGTTGAGTTTGGTGCACAGCTTGTACTTGAGGCTAGCATGCCAGACCGTGTCGAAGGCTCGCTCAATATCTTTGGTGGCAAGAACAGTCTTTAGTCATCGGTCTTTGTTGTTGTTTATGTAATTTGTGATGATGCTGAGTGCGTCCTGCGTCGAGCGATGCGAGCGAAAGCCGAATTGTTTGTGTGAGAGAAGGTTATGGTCTTCGAGAAACCACCTTAGTCGAGTGTTTATGATTTTTTCGAAAATTTTACCTAAGGTCTCGCGTAGACTAATAGGGCGGTAACTCTTGGGGTCAGTCGGGTCTTTTTGTGGCTTAGGAATGAGGGCCACTAAAGCAGTCTTAAAGGGAGGGAAAATAGCCGGTAGCGAGAGAGGCGTTGTAAAGATGATGAAGGAAGAATGGGGGATAGGGGAAGGATAGGGGGGGAGGAAAATTAATTTTAGTAGAAGAGAAAGGAGCCGGGGCTTAACTCAGCACGCAGGTAAAGTTTTGGGTAATAGTTGTAGTGGTTTCTTTGAAAGGAGGAGAAGGGTGAAGGTGGCCCGGCGCCATCTTGAATCCTTTGTGTTCGGTGCGGGTGTCCTCGGGCGCACTTGCTTCCCCTCCGCCACACGAGTTTGCGCCTCGAGGGCTTTCCGGCCAGCTCTCGGTGCGTAAGGTACGAGTAACCTACGACCTTGTGAATTTCTTGTTTGTTTGTTTGCGAATTTCTTGGCGTTGTATTTTGCAGCGATGAGAGCTACGTGTAAGATGGTTTGTATTTTCGGGTTTGTGATAGGAGTGAGAATGTTGTTGAATTGGGGAGGTGGAGGCAGAGTTGTCCTAGAGGTAGATGCAGGTCGTCTGGGTGTGCTAGTCTGAGCGGGTTGTGTAGCGGCTGTTGTGGCGTATGAAGGAGCAGTGTTTTTGTTTTGCTTGTATAAGGTTGTCAGGAAGGTGAATAAGAGCGTCGCGTCCGATCTGTGAGGAGCCTGCAGCCTTACGAGGAAACCTCACACGAGATGGGGGCTGAGTTCGCAGGTGTCGTCCAGCCTATCCAGTCAGATGATTGGCTCTGGGTTAGTTTCTACCCTGTTCTCTTGACTCCAGATATAATTTTTTTTTAATTTTGTGAGTGAACAGGGGATAAGGAGGGTGAGGGTAGAAAACTTGGCCCCAGTGTTCTTCAAAAAATTTAATAACATCCACGGGATCTGAGACCTTTACGTTATTGTGAATGGGGTGGGAGAAGGAGGGGAAGTTGCTACGTTTCAGTTGTTTAATTTTTTGCCAAAATTCCCGTGAATTGCGAACTCTGTTGCATTCTACTTTTTTAACTAAATTTGTCCAATATTTTTGTCGGTCGTTATCAAGACCATCGATGACGTGTCCTTTCAGATGGCTGAAATGATATGCGTGTTTTACACTGAGACCTGGGGATGGTGCTCAGCATAGTTGAGGCGATGCAGGCGAAGATGTAATTCCAATGCCCATCTATTGCTTGGGAATCAAGCCTTTCAAGATTAAATTCAAAGTTATGATCATTTAATTTAGATTTAAACGACTCCCAGTCTGCTTGTTTATACCGGAAAGATGTCTTTCTTTGTTTAGTATTGGTGATGTGGAAATCTTTATTATGATGGGTATGTGGTCTGAGCCAACATTCGCACCAGGTTGTAGGTGTGTGTGGTAGGCAAGTGCTGCCCTGTTCCCGAAAACGAGATCAGGTCGGCCCTTTCTCTATTTGTGTATGAGGTGAAGAAGTCGGGTCCTATGTAGTGTCTTTTGGTTTCAAAGATAGAATAGAGTTGCCTATCATGAGCATTGGTAGTGCTGTGGTTTAGTGTCGTGTGGGCAGCGTTGATATCTCCGGCAAAGAAGACTGGAAGGTTTGTTTAATAAAAATTTGTTGAAATCTGCAAGAGGTAAATTAGTCCTTGGTTTTATATAGGCAGTGGAAAGGATAATGGGGCCCTGTGGGGTGAATAACCTGACTGCCATGAAGTCAGGGTGGCTGAATGAGAGGGTGAGAAACTCATGCATGAGGGTGGATTTTATGAGGATACAGGAACCCATTTGCAATCCATCCCCTGATTGCTTGGATGTGTAACCGTAGTGCCGAATTCTATAGACATTGGTGATGGATATAGAATTCAGTAGGACCACATCCGGACGTTCTTGTTTTAGAAAGTCGTAGGAAATGTTACGGATCGTAAAGAATGACCTTACCTTTGCCTGAACGATCGTTAGCATGCCACTCAGGGTAGACCCATTTTACCTGGGTTTACCTTGCGTGGCGTCACCTTATCCCGGTAGCGGTTCCCCAAGGTCAGGGAGAGAGTCCTGCGAGCAGGACACAAGGCGGAAGTCCTGGGAATCGGCGGACCAATTCACAATACTCCCGCGCTGCCCCAAGCGCCCCTGAAGGGAGCACGCCAACGACTCCTTCCAAGGGAGAGGGAGCTCTTCCCGGCTTCGGGAAACGACCTCGACGTCGTTCTCGGAGCCCCTATCTTGTCGTCAAGGATGGTGTCATCCCTACGATGACGACAAGGTGCGGGGTTTTGGGGGGTCCTTTTTGTTTCTTTGGCGTGCTTGTTAGATGGTGAGATCTGTTTGCGTTGTGCTCGGTGGTTTTGGTGTGTTAAGGCTTGTACAGTTTCTTTGGGTTTCGTTGAGGTGCTGGTTGCAAAACGAGGTGTCTTTGTGTGGGGCAGTGAGGCTGTGTTTAGTGTTTGTCTCCTCAGTTTCCCGTGGGTTTTTGGTGTTGTGGCGTATCAGGAATGTATAAATTGTCGTCTTCGAAGATTCCTCTGGAACAACAATGCTGGGGAAACCGTTTTTCTGTAGCATGATAGGGACAATGTTTGCGAATTTTTTGGCGTTGTATTTTGCAGCGATGAGAGCTACGTGTAAGATGGTTTGTATTTTCGGGTTTGTGATAGGAGTGAGAATGTTGTTGAATTGGGGAGGTGGAGGCAGAGTTGTCCCAGAGGGAGATGCAGGTCGTCTGGGTGTGCTAGTCTGAGCGGGGTTTTGGGGAGCGGCTGTTTGTGGCGTATGAAGGAGCAGTGTTTTTTTTTTGCCTAATCTGTGTCGTTTTGCTTTCAGTTTTCTTTGGTATGGGGCAGGATCCGCTAACTGCAACGTGCGACCCCTCGCAGTTGCAGCATTTGATAGTCTCCTTGTATTTGGCGAAGAAGTGACCTTCGCCACCTCAAGAGAGCATCTCCGTGGGTGTGTGCATGTGTTTGTTGTGGTTGTAACGGTAGAATTTAAGGCATTGTTCAATATGAATAAAGCATTCTGGCTCAATATTGTAAGTTGGGACCGATGTATTAAACATCATGATCCCACGTGACAGAAGTTTCTGGGCTTCCTCTGGGGCTGAGACACGAATCTTGACGATTCGTGACTCGGGAGGCTTATAAACATCCAAGACAGTGACACCGTTCTTGGGGGATGAGAAAGGACAGACATCAGCAGCTGAAGAAGAAGGAAACCTTCTCTCCTCTCCTCCCCCCTCTCCCTGCGGTGAAGGGGTCCTTAATTGGACGATTCAGAGAGAAGGGGGATCGGTTCCGGCAAGGGTGGCGGAGGGGGCCCCAAAGCCGGGGGTGGAGCCGAGCAACCCCAAGAGAGTCACCATAACCCCTCGACGGTGGCTTTTGCATGGGTTTTAAAGAGATGCCCCGGCCCCCCGGGGCCCCTGCAATTGGGCCTCGGCTCTTCCGCGTTACCGGACGGTGAGGGCCCCCCCCATTTTTTGATCCCACGAGCTATGTGCTTGCATGTAGCTTCGTGCCCTCCTAGCTACTCTTTCCCTATACGAATTTTGGGCTTAGGATAACTCTGTGCACACCTTTGGTGAACGGACCCTCTTGGGGCCGCGGGGCCGCGGGGTTGGGCAGCCCTTTACCTCCCCCCCGGGGAGGGTGTGTCTGGGGGCCCTTAGAAGGCGCTTTTGTTGGCATAGAGTTGCCATTTTTTTTGTAGGGGACTGGTCTGCAGCCCATTGATGACTGCCACTTTTTTTCTTTCGAATAGGGCGATAGGCAGGTAGAGCCCCCTTGTAGGCCTTCAGCCAGGTCTGTTTAATCCCCAGCTGCTAGACAGAACATCAAGTTCCGCCCTGGATAGGAAGTCCCTGGAAAAAAAGTTAGCTCTCTCCCCCACTGTGATAAATAGTCTGGGTGGCTATTCAGAGGGATGAAGGGATTACTGGAACAGGTACAACCCCCTCTATTCAGAGGTGAAATTTTGGGTGTTTCAGAGAGAAGAGGGATTCACGTTAAACCCACTCTGCCAAAAGAAAGCCCGGAAAAAAGTCAGCTCCCCTCCCACTGTGATGAAAACAGTCGTGGTTGCTGTTTTGAGGACAAAGGAGCTTATGGGAAAAGGGACAGGGCCCCCTTCTCTCATGAGGGGAAACATCCTTTGGATGTTTTTAGGGAGAAAAGGGGTTCACCTTTAAAAACCCCCTGTCATAGGAACCTCCTGGGAAAAAAGTTAATTTTTTCCCTCATGTGGTGAAACATTCTGTGGGGGTGTTTTGAGGGATGAAGGAACGACAGGAAAAGGTGCAGGACCCCCCTCTTTTCTCAATGAGGTGAAACAACCTTTTGGGGGTTTTAGAAAAGAGGATTCACTTTGAAAAAGGGTAAGGTCCCCTCTGAGGAGCGGAGAGGAACTGCCTGGAAAAAGTGAAAGAGTCCCCTTCCTCACTGGGGAGGAGCCAGAAGGTTCCCATCAATGATGTCCTGAGGGGAAGGACACCCCTCTGGGATACTCCAGAGGTTGCAACCCCTGTTTGCCGGCGTGGCACCCTTGTGAGCGGGGGGGGGAGCCTGGAGGTTTGGGCGATGCCCTGCACAAATACGCCTTTCGGCCCAGCAACAGCCCCCTTTTTGGGCCCCTATTTTGGCAAAAAGCGGCCGTCCAGGCCCCGGTCAGGTCAAACGGTGTTTTTCCCCCGGGGGGCTAGGTCACGCAGCGCTGCCGTTTTGGACCCCACCGTCCCTGCGTACAGTGCAACGGTAATTGGCTGCGAATCACTCACACCCCTGTTGGTTAGACATTTTTTTAGACTCAGCTTCCCTTTTGGATCGTGGGGGGGGGCGGGTGGATGAAGCACTGCAAAGTAATGGAAAATCAAAACCAAAATCCCCCATAGAAAGACTTTTTGTGACGACCGGCAAGGCCCAGACCCGGCAGCCACCCCCGAAGCCTTACGTGCCCCCCCCCCGGGGGGCCCCAAAAAAAAACCCGAGCACAGGATGACACTGATGCTGCTGCCAAGATGGCGGACAAGACGAAAAAATCATGTACAAACATGTCTGCCCCCAGATTTTCCCAAAAGAGGGGCTCTCGGGCGGCCCTCCAGGCCAGCCCAGACCAGGAAGGCCTTGAGTCCCCCCAGCGACCCCAATGACTGAATCAGGGGCACCAGCGAACCCGCCCAAAAATGGGCCTCACGAGCAAGCCCCCAAAACCGAAAGGGCGGCCGAAAAGGCCGAGGCCGGGTCCGACTTGATGGCGAGTCTGGACCCCCCAAGGGGTTTCCCGCAATTAAGGTCCCCCCTCAAAAACCCAAGCTTCGACAATGCCTCCAAAAGGTAGGGCATTTGGGGGCCCCGCGCAAAACCGGCTGTGATCCGGGTTTCGCGAGACAGGGATGATCATCGTGCCCAAAAATCAAGCCACCTTTTTTTCCGCAGGGACAAAAAATTTTATTTATTTTTTTAAAAAATTTTCTGCCGTAACAGCCCCCCCGGCATTACGCGAATTTGTTAACAGAAATATATAGAAGTTTTAAATTAAAAAAACTACAATAAATATTTACAAATAACAATAAATATTTAAAAAATCAAAAATAAATATTACCTAAGTGATAAAATAATTTCATAAAAATTTTGCCCTAATTTAAATTTTTGAAAAAATTTGTTCCTAAGGAAAATAAAAAAGACCCTCTATGTCCAAAAATTCCCCCAATACTTTTTCAGGTTATGGGGGAGACAAGTACATATCTTGGTCTGAGAAAAGTTGCACATCTTTCCTACATGTGCGATCGTTAAGGCTCTTGGATCCTTTACAAAAGGGTTTACTTTTAGCCCTCATGCCCCTGAGTCCTCTGTGTGGATCTTAGTTTTTTAATGCACTTATTTTTGGTTGGGTGGAGTAGTCCCCCCGCCAGGTAAATTTTAATCTTCGCAGTTTTTTTGGGGGGTTCCCCCCAGTTCCTTATTTATTTCGAAAAAACTCCCCTTTTGTGGGGTTTAGGTCGGTGTTTGGGGGGAGGAAAAGGCATCCA
>NC_051395.1:35504450-35517172 GCF_015228065.2 Penaeus monodon | reverse complement strand
AAATGACCTTACCTTTGCCTGAACGATCGTTAGCATGCCACTCAGGGTAGACCCATTTTACCCGGGTTTACCTTGCGTGGCGTCACCTGATCCCGGTAGCGCTTCCCCAAGGTCAGGGAGAGAGTCCTGCGAGCAGGACACAAGGCGGAAGTCCTGGGAATCGGCGGACCAATTCACAATACTCCCGCGCTGTCCCAAGCGCCCCCTAGAAGGGAGCACGCCAACGACTCCTTCCAAGGGGAGAGGGAGCTCTTCCCGGCTTCGGGAACGACCTCGACGTCGTTCTCGGAGCCGCTACTCTTGTCGTCAAGGTTGGTGTCATCCATACGATGACGACAAGGCTGCGGGTTTGAGGGATCCTTTTTGTCTTTTTTGGCGTGCTTGTTAGATGGTGAGATCTGTTTGCGTTTGTGCTCGGTGTTTTTTGTGGTGTTAAGTGCTTGTACAGTTTCTTTTGGGTTTCGTTGTGGTGCTGGTTGCAAAACGAGGTGTCTTTGTGTGGAGCAATGAGGCTGTGGTTCAGTGTTTGTCTCCTCAGTTGCTGTGGTTTGTGGTGTTGTGGCGTACTCAGGAATGTATAGATTGTCGTCTTCGAAGATCTCCTCTGGGACAACAATGCTGGGGAAACCGTTTTTCTGTAGCATGATAGGGACAATGTTTGCGAATTTCTTGGCGTTGTATTTTGCAGCGATGAGAGCTACGTGTAAGATGGTTTGTATTTTCGGGTTTGTGATAGGAGTGAGAATGTTGTTGAATTGGGGAGGTGGAGGCAGAGTTGTCCTAGAGGTAGATGCAGGTCGTCTGGGTGTGCTAGTCTGAGCGGGTTGTGTAGCGGCTGTTGTGGCGTATGAAGGAGCAGTGTTTTTGTTTTGCCTAATCTGTGTCCGTTTTGCTTTCAGTGTTTCTTTGCGTATGGGGCAGGATCCGCTAACTGCAACGTGCGACCCCTCGCAGTTGCAGCATTTGATAGTCTCCTTGTATTTGGCGAAGAAGTGACCTTCGCCACCTCAAGAGAGCATCTCCGTGGGTGTGTGCATGTGTTTGTTGTGGTTGTAACGGTAGAATTTAAGGCATTGTTCAATATGAATAAAGCATTCTGGCTCAATATTGTAAGTTGGGACCGATGTATTAAACATCATGATCCCACGTGACAGAAGTTCCTGGGCTTCCTCTGGGGCTGAGACACAAATCTTGACGATTCGTGACTCGGGAGGCTTATAAACATCCAAGACAGTGACACCGTTCTTGGGGGATGAGAAAGGACAGACATCAGCAGCTGAAGAAGAAGGACCTCTCCTCTCCTCTCCTCCCCTCTCTCCCTGCGGTGAATCGGTCCTTAATTGGACGATTCAGAGAGAAGGGAGGATCGGTTCCGGCAAGGGTGGCGGACGGGGCGCAGCGGGTGGAGCCGAGCAACGCCAAGAGAGTCACCATGATCCCTCGATCGTGTGGCTTTTGCATGGGCATATTAAAGAGATGCACCGCGCCCGGTCCCATGCAATCTCGGCCTCGGCTCTTCCGCGTTACTGGACGGTGACGCGCCCCCATTGTTTGATGCCACGATGCTATGTGCTTGCATGTAGCTTCGTGCCCTCCTAGCCTACTCTTTCCTATACGAATTTTCGGCATTAGGATAACTCTGTGCACACCTTCTGGTGAACTGGACCCCATCTTCGGGCGCGTGCTCGGACGTGGGCAGACCTTTACCTCCCGCAGGGGAGGGTGTGTCTGGGGGGCCTTAGAAGGCCTGCCTTACGGTGTGCATAGAGTTGCCATTCTTTTGCTAGGGACTGGTCTGGCAGACCATCTGATGACTGCCACTCTTTTTCTTTCGAATAGGGCGATAGGCAGGTAGAGCCCCCATGTCAGGCCTTCAGCCAGGTTCTGTCTAATAGCAGCTGCTAGACAGAACATCAAGTTCCCGTCCTGTGATAGGAAGTACCTGGATAAAAGTTAGTCTCTCTCCCTCACTGTGATGAAATAGTCTGTGGTTGGCTATTTCAGAGGGATGAAGGGACTCACTGGAACAGGTACAGGTCCCCTCTACTCTCACTGAGGTGAAACTTTGGGTGTTTCAGAGAGAAGAGGGATTCACGTTAAACCCACTCTGCCAAAAGAACTGCCTGGAAAAAAGTCAGCTCCTCTCCCCCACTGTGATGAAAACAGTCTGTGGTTGGCTGTTTTCAGAGGGACAAAGGAGCTTACTGGAACAGGTACAGGACCCCCCTTCTCTCACTGAGGTGAAACATCCTTTGGATGTTTCAGAGAGAAGAGGGATTCACCTTAAAAACCGTCCTGCCATAGGAACCTCCTGGAAAAATGTTAATTTCTCTCCCTCACTGTGGTGAAACAGTCTGTGGCCGGCTGTTTTCAGAGGGATGAAGGAACTGACAGGAACAGGTGCAGGACCCCCCTCTTTTCTCAATGAGGTGAAACAACCTTTGGGCGTTTCAGAGAAAAGAGGGATTCACTTTGAAAAAGGGTACAGGTCCCCTCTGAGGAGCGGAGAGGAACTGCCTGGAAAAAGTGAAAGAGCTCCCTTCCTCACGAGGGAGGAGCAGAAGTGTTCCCATCAATGATGTCCTGTAGGTGGAAGGACATCCCCTCTGGGATACTCCCAGAGGTTGACACCTACCCACGTGCGTGGCACCCTTGTGAGCTGGGAGACGGGAGTCCTGGAGGTTGAGCGATGCCGTGCACGAGTACCCCCTGCGGCTAGCAACACGCCTCTTTGGTCCTCTATTCTGGCAAGACAGGCGGCCTGATCCAGGCCCGGTCAGGTCAATCGGCTGGTCTCCCTCGGGAGGCTAGGGTCAAGCAGTCATGCTGCCGTTGGTACTCACACCGTCCGTGCGTACCAGTGCAATCGGCTAATTGGCTGCGTATATCCACTCATCACCCCTGTTGCTGTTAGACATTTGTTCTAGCACTCAGCTTTCCGTTGTTGGACTCCGTGGTGGGTGGGAGCGTGAGTGGATGAAGCACTGCCAAGTACATGGAAAATCAAAACCAAAATCCCCCACAGACAGACCTTACTGTTGACGACCCGTGCAAGGCCCAGACCACGGCAGCCACCCTGAAGCCTTACGTGCCTCCGGGTGGCCCGAGCACAGGATGACACTGTCATGCCTGCTGCCAAGATGGCGGACAAGACGAAAAAATCATGTACAAACATGTCTGTCCATCAGATTGTCCAACAGATGGACTCTCGTGCTGGCCCCTCCAGGCCAGCACCCAGACCAGGAAGGCCTCTGAGTTCCCCTCAGACGACCCCACTGACTGAATCAGGAGCACCAGCTGAACCAGCCGAAACAGCTGGTGCCTCCATGAGCAAGCCCCAAATCCGAAAGGGCGGACCGAAACGGCCGAGGCCGGAGACCGACTCTGATGGCGAGTCTGGACCCCCAAGGCGTTTCCCGCAATTTAAGGTCCCCGTCAAACCCGAAGGCTTCGACAATGCCTACCAAATCGTAAGGGCATTGGAGAGCCTGCGCAAAATCCGGCTGTCGATCCGGGTTGCGCGAGATCAGGGCATGATCATCGTGCCCAAATTTGGATCAAGCCACCCTTTGTTTCCTGCAGGAGACAAAGGAGCTAAAAGATGGGAAGAAAGTGAGCCTCTCGCCACTGAATCCCGAGGAGAAGAGAGTCAAGATGGTGCTACTTGGCTTCTCAGTCTCATACGATGTGGAGGTGATAGCATCACACCCACAGGTCGTGGAGGCTTCCCGATTGTCGAAGGGGAAGACTCCAACCAGGCAAGTCCTGGTGACCATGAAAGGTACCCCAACCTCCACCCTTAATCTGGGTAACTGGGGTACCTATCACCTACGCACTTATGTGCCTGAACCACTTCAGTGTTTCAAGTGCCAGAAGTACGGACACCACCAGGCTAACTGCACAGCCAAGCCAAAATGTGGTGTCTGTAGCAAGGCACACAATACCGAGGTGTGCATCAAGGCACATAAAGAAGAAAAGAAGGACACAATAGCCAAATGTCCTAACTGTGCCAAGAGGCATCACACCTGGAGCCTGGCTTGCTCTGTCAGGAAAGAGGCGGCCCTCAAACGGCAAGAGGTTGCTAAGAAGCGACCAGACTTTGTTCCTGCCCCCCCAGGCACCTACATCTGCGAAAAGGCTTCCCGACCTCCTAAGAGGAAGGAAGCTGCCCCCCAGCCGAAACCGGAGATCTCCGACAATCAGGAGTTCCCCCAAGTAAAGCAAGTGCAGAGGAACCACAGGAAGAAAGGTTCCAACAGCACCACACGGTCCTCCCCAGACCCAGAAGACATGTTCTTCGACGAGGGGGACATGTCGATCCTGATCACTGCTGTAGTCACAGCAGTGGCAGTATCCTTGTCCAGGACCAAGGAAGAGGCGGATAAGGCAGTCGACATTGCCATGACGACATTCAAACAGACTGTGAAAAGCATAAAGGGAAGGAAGATGGAGAGGGCCAAATCAGCCCAATCCTCTCCCTCACCCCAGGTCGAGACTCCCCTCCCCACTCCAACCCAGGCTATGCCCTCACAGGCAGAGCCTAACCAGGCTATACCCTCACAGGCAGAGTCTAACCAGGCTGATTCAGTGCCACAAGCCGAATCAGAAGAAGCTGAGCCTGCACAGGAAAGGCCAGCCAATGCACAGAAACAGCCTGGCCAGAGAAAAAGCCAAACACGAAAAGTCAGAGCTACCAAAGGCTCTCCACCCCCCAGTGGATCCAGGGATAGCCTGACAGCCGAAGGAGACCCCTCAAGCAGTGAGGATCTCACAATGGAGTTGTCAGACTCCGACCGTCAATCCGAATATGACGATGTCTCTGATGTAACTATCAATTAGTAACATCATGGCACGCAATCTAAGTATTCTGCAGTGGAACATCTGTGGCTTCTCCTCAAGGAGTGCCATCCTCCATGCAATAGTGCGATCAAGGAGCATTGACATCGTCATGCTCCAGGAGACATTATCAGCGGAAGCTGTTCGCTTCTCCGGGTATCACGTCTACGCGCTGCCACGTTCCGATGGCAAAAGAGGCTTGATGACCCTGGTGAAAGCAACAATTCCCTGCTCCGCAATAGCCGATGCACCGCACTGTGGAGAAGATGTTGAATCTCTTGCCGTCGAGATTCAACTGGCCGGGGGACCCCTGAAATTGTACAATGTGTACAGCCGGCCACACTGTAGTAGCTTAGACATCAGCCAGGTATGTGCTTCCGCAGCACACGACCGAGTGATCATAGGGGGAGACTTCAATGCACACCACCCCATCCTGGCTCCCTGCAGGGCACCGGATGCGGCTGGCCGTCACATAGCCAACGTGCTTGAGACATTCCCCGAGATCGCTCTCCTCAACAGCCAGGAGCCAACGCATGTGAGAGGAGGGGTCCTAGACCTCACCCTGGCCACTGCGACTCTGGTGGAGAGGATTGGCTGGCGTGTCGATGAGACCGTCACTAGTGACCATTATGGCACTATAACAACCCTCATGGTTAGTGGCCCAGCCGAAATACCACGACCGAATCCAAGATGGAAAACAGACAAGGCCAACTGGCAGGCGTTCCAGAGCGCCTTGGCCCGCTGTCTGAGAAGCAATGAACCCACACAGAGCGAAAATGTGGAAGTGCTACAAGCCAGACTTGTAAATGCCATTGATGAGGCAGCCTCACTGACCATACCCAAAACTCGGCCTGGGTCCAGGAGTCACAAGGACGCCTGTTACTTCAATGACGAGATTAGGGAGGTCAACCACAGGGTAAATATGTGCCAAAAACATTTCCGAAGGCAAAGAACCCCCGACAACCTAGCCCTCCTAAGGGAGGCTGTCAGGGACGCCAAGGAAACTGCCAGCAGAGTGAGGCAGGAAAAGTGGCTGGAATGGTGTGAGTCCTTCGATCACCGTACCACCCTCTCAGAGCTATGGCAACGGGTCAAGCGAGCCACTAGCCGCTTAGCCATGAGATGCATGCACCACGACCCCCAGGCAGAGGCCAACAGACTGGCGCAAGAGTTCTCTGCGAGAACGAGTAGCAACAGCCTGCCAGCCAAACTGAGGGCAAGACAAGAACACCTACAACCAGACAGACTTGCTCATATCAGAGAAAGGGCAGCCGAACCCGATAACTCAGACGTTATCTTTTCTCTGAGGGAACTAAGAGATGCATATAAAGCCAGTTGCAACTCAGCCCCGAGCGATGACGGGATCTCGTACCCCATCATCTCCCGCCTGGGACTGGTAGGTGAGCTTGCATTCCTGCAACTCATCAACAAGTCCTGGGAAACTTCCACTCTACCCCAGAGCTGGAAGAGGGCTACCATAGTTCCCATCCCTAAACCAAAGGAGCCGGGGAAGTACCGCCCCATCTCTCTGCTCAGCTGTCTGGCCAAGACTGCCGAGAGAATAGTACTGAACCGGCTCCAATGGAAAATGGGACCCCCACATGAACACCTCCACGGGTTCACCAGGGGCATGAGCACAGCGCACAGCATAGCCACGCTCTTGAGCACAATAAACACGGGCACATCTGTGGTAGTATTCCTTGACCTGGAGAGGGCTTTCGAATTGGCAAGTCCTCTTGCCATTCAGGAGAGCCTGATCCAAAAAGGAATCAGAGGTAAGCTCTTGGCTTGGATAGGTGACTACTTTACGAATAGAACAGCCAGAGTCAAATTCCAAGGTCACCTATCACAGCACATGCCACTAGAAAATGGAACGCCACAGGGTGGGGTTCTCAGTCCAGCCCTTTTTAACACACTAATGTCCTGTATCCTCAACATAAACCTCCCAGTGGGGTGCAAGATCATCTCCTATGCAGACGATCTCGCTATCATCTCCACTGGACCACACTGCCTAAACAAAGCCCAGCGTTGTCTGGATTTGGTATCCGAGGAGTGTTGCAGGACAGGACTAAAGATCTCTGCAGCCAAATCCAAAGCCATGGCTCTGAGACAGAGAGTTCAAGGCACAAGTCTGAAAATCCAGGGAATGGACTTGGAGTGGATTCATGACTACCTCTATCTTGGGGTATGGATAGACCGGACCCTTCTCCCCTTGGCCTCACGAATTGATCTAAATAGTCAGACACCTAGAACAAGATAACGAGCTGTTTGCAAACAACTCCTGGCTGTCTCACACAGCCAGGGTGCTAATACGCCATCACCTCAAAGAACCGCTACTGGCCAAGGGCATGGACTCCCCACACCCTGACTTTGTCGAAGCTCCGCCGTGGGCACAAACCTCGATAGAGTTCTCGGTCATGAGACTGGCAAGCAAAAAGAATGAATATTGTACGCCTAGCCTAAAGGCAGAAACCCAGAGGGTCATTGCAACCATCACCCCTCCGGGGAGCAGAACATATTACACGGATGGATCGGTCGATCCCTTGACCCACACTGCAGGCGCCGGCTTCGCAGCAAGGAATGCCACAATATCCATGAGGGTAACAGACAACGCCTCCTCGCTACAGGCAGAGGCAGTTGCTATCATGGGAGCACTGAGCCACGCGTCCGTGAGGGAAGGACACGTGGTCATACACACAGACTCCAAAGGAGCCGTCGACTGTCTTCAGCAGCGCTCACCCACTGACAACATCTACCTCCTGACAACCATCCACACACTAGCACAGAGGATTCTTGCTCAGGGCAGAAGAATTATCATAAACTGGGTTCCCAGCCATATAGGGATCAGAGGCAATGAGCTTGCTGACAGATTAGCCGAAATCGGCCGGGGTATACCCCCTAATCCCATGATAATACATCAGAGCCGAAAATTACTTAGGAGGAAGTGTACGGTGACGGCCAACTCCTTCTTCCTGCAGTTTCACAGAGAGGAAACGAGATATTCCCCCTCGGCCAGCTGGTACTCAGATGCCACAGGCTATGAACCACTGGCACTCTCTGAAATAAACAACAGAGGTACCGAAGTCATTCTGCACAGAATGCGCCTAGATTACCACTGTGCATGGCAGATTATACGAACCATAGAACGTGAAGAGAGGTGTTGCATGCATTGCGGCGAGCCGAACGCCACACTGGTACATTACTTGGAGAATTGCGTGCACACGCAATTCCTAAGACAAAGCCCACAGAACACAGCCGTCGTGCTGGTAAAGAGATTATGCGAGATGCTTACACCACGGCTACAGGAGCGCCTGCTGGCAATCCCACTGCCACGGTAAGCACCGAGTGTCAGACCAACAAATGAGACAGCCATAAAAAGCTGACACAGGCTGGGCCATAAGTGAAAGGCCCGGGCGAAGCCAGAACCGTTCTTGGCGGATACTTCGTGACTGATATCTTCTCGCGATCATGGGAGGATCGTCCTGTCGATCTTTCTAGCCACGACTGTGCACTCTGCCTTCGTTTCGGGAGAGGGGACGGGAGTAAAGCCATGATCTTTTAATTTTCTTTGACCTTCGGTCGAGAGAAATGTGGTCAGTTGTTCTGGTTTGGCTACTGTCACCTTGAAGAGGTGGGTGACTGCCACCTCTGTGAGGGTGAAGATCTCCTGGAGAGCCACCTCACAAGAGATGGGCTCTCCATCGTATGATAATTTTATGACATGTCCCATGGTCATGCCATAGCGTAGGTGATGTGAAGGACAAGGTTACGTCTAGCCGGAGCTAATAATGACAGAACGGGGTAAGGGTGGCTTGAAGGCGTCGAAAGGATGGGGCTCCTACCTGCCTATTCGTTTCCTATGCGAATTATCTAAGTGGCAGTCATGAGAATGTCTGCCAGACCAGTCCCTATCAATGAGTGGCAACTCGCTTCGCACCTTAAGGCAGGCACGCTAAGGCCCCCCAGACACACCCTCCCCTGCGGGAGGTAAAGGTCTGCCCACATCCGAGCCGAGCTCGAAGATGGGGTCCAGTCCACCTTCAATGCGAAGCGAGTTATCCTAATGCCGAAAAAAAATTAAAGGAAAGAATACAGGGCACGAAGCTAATCGCGAGCGATTAGAAACGCGGCATCAACGAAAGGTGTGCGCAAAACAGCCAGTGTGTCACGCAACAGCCAAGGTCGAGCTTGCTGTGGGGAGTCAAATCGCTCTCTTTATAGCCAACTCAGCAAAAACCTTGGGACCTAGAGGTCCTGAAGGCCCTGATGCTTCCGCTGACCAGCCTTGAGAGTAGATCAGCTCCTACATTTCCAGAGTGAATTTAGCACCACACAAGTAGTAATAAAACTTGTGAATCCCCTCTATAACAGCTAACAGCTCTCGCTCAACAGTCGAATAATTGCACTCAGCTTTGGAGAGTCTACGGCTGTGATAAGCGACGGGGAACAATCGGCCATCGAACTCTTGCAGAAGAATCGCTCCAACACTTCTGGATGCATCCGTTTGCAAAGTAAACGATTTATCTTTGGATGGAAGTCGGAGGATAAGTTCAGAACACAAGGTTTCCTTTAGTATAGTAAAGGATTTCTCCTGCTCTGCATCCCACACCAGCTTATTGCTGCAGTCTTTCTTCAGGAGGTTGAATAGCGGAAGAGCAATCTGCGTAAAATCTTTAATGAAGCTCCGATAATACCCAACAAGGCCGAGGAAAGAACGAAGCTGGTGTTGATTTACGGGTCGCGGTGCCATGTGAATCCTGCTGACACTTGTAGCAGCACGACCCCGCAACCTGGAGTTCAGAGTAGTTTCCCAGGTTGGGTCACATCAGGTCCACAGCCATGTCCGCGCTCATTGGACAGCAGGCTTCCCTCGTTCCCTGCGCGCTTACACAGCGCTCGTATACTTAGGCCGCAGAAGCCGAAACGAGATCAGCATTCCCCGATCCTCCAGCAGAACCAGACAACAGCAGCAGCACCACAAGGACTGCCCAGTCCTTAGCCGACTGGGGAGCCTGCTGGCTCCCATGTTGATCTCCGACCTCACCATCAATACCCAGCCATACCTGTGGGCACTCACACCCACAACAAACACTCCCCAAAGAGATAAGACACCAGTAACCTCAAATAGTAGATGACCAACTATCATCTACTATACACTCATATTTACCATCTCCAACGGTGCGGCCAAGGAAGTGTGTCAGTGTGAAGGCTATCTCACACTTGCAGGGCTTTAGTGTCATTCGATGCAGAGATAATTTACTGAAAACTACGGGCGAGAAAACTTCTGGTCTCCCTCCAAAGTTGATGTAGTTTTACACGCAACCATAAAGGGTTTTACTACCGAAATATTCCAAAAAAACCTGACCCCTTTCAACCCACTGGAAGACTGAGAGAGGTTTATTTAAACCAAAGGGGAGGGAAACCCTTGTCTTGATACAGTCCACGGGGGGTTTTTTAAAAGGCTTTATTTCAGCTTTCTGGTTTAAAAGGAAATCGGGAAGAATCCCTGTGAGGCCCATTTTTGGGAAAATTTAGAAGCAGATAACACGAGAAATGAGGGCTTTGATAAATATTGGTTCCACCTCGATGTGATAGCTTGCGCGAAGGTAATCCCGCAATCTTAGTCTCCTTTCTTTTTAAACCACAATATGGGGGAAAAATCTTGGACTTTTGGGGAGGGTTCAATATGCAATAGCTTCCTTTCGTTATCTTTTTTGACACCAATTCTACCGCGGGGGATAGGTATGGTTTGTGCGCCCCCGGGCTTTTTATTACATGGACGTTTCGTGTTTTTCCCCCTTGGCAACTCAGGTTTGATCAAGAATTTCGGGTATTTTCTAAATGTCTCATGGAGGTCGCCTTATGGTGGTCCCAAATTTTGGGTTTATGATAATACTCTAGGCCCTTCCCCTCGAATCAGTTTCAGGGTCGAGGGCTGACAAAAACCAGATCTCAGGTATTACAGTTCCCAACACCAAACTGCTTAAAGTTACCCAAACCCCCCCTATCAGGAGAGGAGCATCGGACTTTCATGGACTGATTGTCCCCTTTTGTTGACTTTTTGACAGCTAACTGAGAACAGGATCATATTTTTTTTCATGTTTTTTGTGGAAAAGTTTCTTTTCTGGCCGTTCCGATGTAATTAAAGTCTGAAACCTTTTGAGAATGTATAAGGGCCCCTCCACGAGCTAAGAGCTTGTTTTTGGGCCCAGGCAGCATTCCGCACTGATCTCCTTTATCAAGAGTAAAGCTGGGTTTTCCCGTCTAAAAGGGTTCTGCGTACCACTTTCAAAAGCTCCCCCTTTACGATCTCACGTAGAATGCAAACATTTATTCAATCCAAAAATACTGATAAGAGGGATTACTGGGTCGTCCTCAGTTTTGTCCCCCAGCTCCATCGAATTTGCAAAGGGTTTTTACGATCTACCGTACCCCAAATCAAATAGGGAGAAATTTAAGGGAATTTTTGGGAATGCTTCTCTTAGGCAACCCGCCGGTGCAAAAAAACGAGGCCATTAGGGGGGTGGTCTGCTGCCCTGCTTTAGCATTTCTTATGTACCCTTAAACGCTCACAAAATCTGCTTTCCTTCTGGGTGGGATGGTGTATTCTCATGCCCCTTTTGACAGGAGTTTCCAGGTCTTTTTCCCTCAGGGGCCCGATGTAAACTGTTTGCCTCTATCCCTCAGTACTTCCCCGGTATGCCTTTTGAGAGCACATCAAGAGACTTTGCAAATTTGGGAGCCTCTTGTTCTTCAAAAACAACAGTTCCCGGGCCATCTTCTTGCAAAAAACAACGATTGTAAGGATGTATTCGATTTTTTCGTCAGCAAAGGTGTATGGGACCCCCATATCGACAACCAACCCCAAAAACGGTTCCGAAAACACAGGGAACGGCTGTGGGAGTGCGGCTATTGCGCCCCTTGCCCTTGTCTTCTGACATATGTCCCCGGAAGGGCAATTTTTTTACCGCCCATTCAGGAGGCCCGAACATGGTGTTTTTTATTTGGGGGAGAGTTTTGGCTGCCCCCTGTGACCTCCGAGGGCGTTTATTGATTTTTTAAATTAAACTGCCGCGCAACGCTAAGGTCATTAGCGAAGAATGCCTGATAAATAGAAATATTAAAAAGTTAAAACTTTAAAAATCTTGAATTAATTTACAAATAACAATAAACAAATTAAAATCAAAGCATAAAAATTATGCCTAAGTATATAAAATATTCCTAAACATTAAAAATTAAATTTTTTTGAAAATATTGTCTCCCCAAGGGGAAAATAAAAAGACCCCCTATTCCAATCCTCCCCCAATACATTTTTTTTTAGTGTATATGGGGAGACAAGTACATAGTCTTTGGCGAGAATTTTGCCATCTTTCCACTACTGTGCGATCGTTTTTTATGGCTCTTGACACCTTTACAAAGTGCTTGACTTTTAGCCATCATCGGGCCCCTGAGTCATCTTGTGTACCCATTCTTATTTTGTTAATGCAATTCCACTTTTTGGGTTTGGGTGGGCTATCACCCAATGCCAAAGGCATCTCTTTTCTCGCAGTTTGTTTCTGGGGTATGCTCCCTTGTTCCCTTTATTTATTTTAAGCAACTCCCTTTTGGGGTTTCGGCGGTGTGTGGGTGAGGAAAACGACATCAAAGGCTGGGGCACTGCCTTGGCCTTCTATCACTCACTCATTCCCCCTGATACCAACATGGTGGCACCCCAACACAGGTTATCTTTTTTCGTGTTGCATCAGTGAACCAATCCGAACCCCATTCACTGGATTTTATGAGTTTAACTCTGATTGCTTTAAAGGGACTACGAATCACAAAATATCACAATAAAAGGTTCGTAAGATCCCTATCATCTTTAAATGCTGGCAAAGGGTGGGTGAAAT
>NC_051395.1:35497202-35499702 GCF_015228065.2 Penaeus monodon | reverse complement strand
ATCCCTATGCGCTCTAACATACAGCATACATAATTCTAACATACAGCTTCCCCTTGTTGGACTCGGTGGTGGGTGGGGGCGTGAGTGGATGAAATAACTGCTTATTTTATGGCAAACATTTCAAACCCCCCACAACAAAGAGATACAAATGATGATGAACCGTGCAAGGCCCAGACTACGCCACTTACTCTGAAGCCATGCGTGGCTTCTAGTGGCAAGAGAAAATACAAAGCATAGGTTGACTCTGTCAGAACTGCTGCTAAAATGGACACGACATCAGCCAAAAACATGTCTGCCCATGAGATTGTCCAGCAGATGGACTCTCTGAGTAACCCTCAGACCGAGATGGGAACACAAGCTGAACCAACCGAAACAACGGCTGCTCCCACGACCACAGCCCACAATTTAAGCCGAAAGGGCGGTCCGAAACGACGCAGGCAGGAGACAGACTCCGAGGGAGAGTCTGGACCCCCTAGGCGTTTCCCACAGTTTAAGGTTCTCTCTAAACCTGAAGGCTTCGACAATGCCTACCAACTGGTAAGAGCATTGGAGGTGCAGCGAAAAAATCCGGTTGTCAATCTGGGTTTCCCAGAGACCAGGGCATGATTATCATGCCCAAAGACCAAGCTACCCTGAATTTCCTGCAGGAAACCAAGGAGCTTAATGATGGGAGGAAAGTGTGTCTCTCGCTACTGAATACGACGATAGGAGAGAGTCAAGATGGTGCTACTTAGCTTCTCACTTTCGTATGATGTGGATCTGATCACATCACACCCATAATTTATGGAGGTGACCTTGAAAGGAGCCCCAATCACTACCCTTGATCTGGGTAACTGGGAACCTTCAGCCTAAGAACCTAGGTGCCTGAGCCACTTGCTATCTGCAAGGCCAAGCCTAAATGTGGTGTCTGTAGCAAGGCACACAACACCGAGGCGTGCCTTAAGGCACATAATGTCCCAACTGTGCCAAGAGGCATCACACCTGGAGCCTGGCTTGCTCTGCCAGGAAAGAGGCGGCCCGCAGGCGACAAGAGGTTGCTAAAAAGCGACCAGACTTTGTTCCTACTCCCTCAGACACCCATGTCTAAGGACAGAACAAAAGAGAAAAGACTTCCCGACCTCCTAAGAGGAAGGAAGCCCCTCCACAGCCGACACCGGATATCTCCAATAAAAAGGAGTTTCCAACCATCCCAAAAGTGCAGAAAAAGAACCACAGGAATAAATGTTCAAAGAACACTGCAAAAGCCTCCCCAAGAGACGATAATCTCCTCTTTGGCGAGGACAATATGACTCTCTTGTTGACTGCTGTAGTCACTGCAGTAGCAACAGCCTTGGGGAGGTGCAGTAAGGAGGTGGAGAAGGCAGTCAGGGTCATTATGGTGGTAATGACCCAGACTTTTGCAGTCTTGAAAGGGAGGAAGCTGAATAGAGCCCCATCCTCACCCCAGGGTGGGACTTCCCTCGCCACTCTAACAAGAACAGGAACAGGCTGAATCTGTGCAGCCAGTGCCAAAAAGTCAGGTAAAGTCAGCAAAGAGGAAAGATACACAAACAGAGCCTGAAGTGAGAAACAACAAACTCACAAAAGTCTGCGCTATCAAAGGCTCTCCACCTCCCAGTGGACCCATGGATAGCCTGACAAACACCCCAAAACTAGAACAAGATCCCTCAACAAGCGAGGACTTCACAATGGAGTTGTCAGACTCTGACATAACAGACTCTGAATCCGAATACAAAGATGTCTCTGATGTAACTATCACCAAGTAACATCATGACACACTTAACATACTACAGTGGAATATCTATGGCTTTAATACAAAGAATGCCATCCTCCACACAATAGTGCTATCAAGGAACACTGACATTGTTATGCTCCTGGAGACATTAATAGAGGGGACTGTTTGCTTCTCAGGCTATCATGCCTGCATGCTGCCAAGCATAGCTGGCAAAAGAGGCTCGATCACCCTGGTCAGAACAACAATCCCTTGCTCCGCAATAGCCGATGCACCACACTGTGGAGAGGATGTTGAATATCTTGCTGTTGAGATTTACCTGGCTGGGGTTCCCCTCAAGCTGTAGGAGCTTAGACATCAGCCAGGTCTGTGCTACTGCAGCACAAGACCGAGTGATCATAAGGGGAGACTTCAATGCACACTGCCCCATCCTGGCTCCCTGCAGGGCACCGGATGCGGCAGGCCATCACATAGCTAATGTGATTCAAAATTTCCCCAAGATCGCTCTTCTCAATAGCCAAGAGCCAATGCATCTCAGAGGAGGGGTCCTAGATCTCACCTTGGTCACTGCGCTTCTAGTGGAAAGAATTAGATGGTGTGTCGATGAGATTGTCACAAGTGACCATCATGGCACTGTTATTACCCTTATAAATGCTGGTCCAGCCCAAATACCACAAGCAAATCCAAGATGGAAAACAGATAAGGCCACCTGGCAAGCCTTTCAGAATGCCTTGGCCCACTGTGTCTTAGAAGCAATGAACCTCCACA
>NC_051395.1:35479702-35487202 GCF_015228065.2 Penaeus monodon | reverse complement strand
ACCAAGACTTTCATCAACAGTTTTCATGTGTTCTATGTCGCTAATCACAAGAACAGCAAGTGTCCTGCAGCTGACAAGGAATGTAAGTCTTGTCACAAAGTCGGTCATTACAGCACAGAGTGTTTCATGACCCTGCTTAGCAAAAACAAGTCCACAAGACATCACAGTGAAAGTCGCGAAACACAGAGCATTGTTATCCACAATATCAGTACTCACCATGCGACCTATTTTCCTACCATTGATCTACAGTAATCTTGCAAGAGAGGCATTA
Organism: Penaeus monodon; assembly: GCF_015228065.2. Lineage (NCBI taxonomy): Eukaryota > Metazoa > Arthropoda > Malacostraca > Decapoda > Penaeidae > Penaeus > Penaeus monodon. The sequence continues at coordinate 35,486,931 of NC_051395.1, read as the reverse complement.
GTCACCTCACAGTAACACCTGTTTTGGTTCAGAGATGACAGACAACAATTGGTCTTCATCACCTCATGGAGGTAGGTAGGAACCCGACACCCCTTTTGCCATCTTCAACTGCTAACCTTTATGCAGCAAATGGCACAGCACTGGAATCCACTGGCCGATTCCATGCTGAGCTATGCTACTTTGACTCAACAATTGAAGCTGACATTGAAGTTCTCTTTGGTTATTCCAGTGCTGTTCTATCTTCGTATCATTCCAGTGAATTAGACATTTTACCTTCACATTATCCTAAACCCCACTCACCAGATTTAACTTGCTGCCTAGTTAATGCCACTATCAAGGATTCTTAAAGTATAGTACAGTGTACTGCGCTTAAGCTTCCATTAACAATGTCTCCTGAAGCAGCACTTAAATTCTTCATTACAGAATTTGCTGATGTGTTGATGTTCCCTCAAGATTTCGAAGATGGGAAACAACTGAAAACTATAAAAGGTGATCCCATGACCATACATATCAAGCCTGATGCACAACTATTTGTCATTCATACTCCATGTTCCATCCTGATTGTATGGCATGGCGCTATCAAAAGAAAGCTTGATATCGTTTGTACTTTCGTTGGAGGGTATTCTGAGGAGAAACTGTTAGAGGAACTAGAGAATTTTAATGTAGTGGCATTAAAACGTTTCAAGAAGAAAGTTGATGGTTTGGAACAGCCGACACCAGCTCTTCTTCTAACTTTTAACACGTTAGTCCTTCCAGAATCAGTTAGCAAGATAGCATGGCACCACCTCAAGGTAAAGCCATATGTGCCCAACCCTATGCGGTGTTTCCACTGCCAGGGTTATGGGCATGGAGCCAACTCTTGCCGTTTTAAAGAAAATGGGCAACCAAGAGTATGTGTAAAGTGTGGTACAACAGGTCATCAAGGAGATGACAACTGTCCAGGTCCAATATGCTGTTACCATTGCAAAGAAGCTCATGAAGCTTCTTCAAAGCAATGTAAAAGGTACAAATTTGAAAAGGAAGTATTGGTAATAAGGAGCAAGGAGAAAGTTAGTTTTCCAGAGGCAAAGTGACGTGCCTGTGTGCTGTTTGCACAGCCAGGTAGGTCCTTTGCTTCGGTTCTAGCCCATCCTCCTTCCCACCATCCCTTGCTCTCCAATGTTTCATACATCACACACTCTGCCACTTCCTTTAACCCTCAGTCCCAAATTGCTGACACTGCCTCTGGTGAGTTGTTCCACCAGAAACGGCAGTTGAAACGACGCCCCAGCATTGTAACCTTGATCAATTACAAGAAGACCCGAGCCAAGGCCAGGCGTGTGCTAAAGGAAGCTAGACGGACGTCGTGGTGACAGTATGTCTCCTCAATTAACTCTGGGACCCCCTTAGCATGGGTATGGGACAAGGTGCGTAAGATTGCTGGAAAGAGCACATCCATGTCACAACCTGCTCTGAAGATAGATGGCATAATCATCACAGACAAAAAAGATGTTGCAAATGAGCTAGCTAAATCCATGGCGGAGATCTCCTCTGGAGCATCTTACACTGCTTGATTCTCCACTCTTCAGGCTGAACAGGAACAATACCCAGTGTCGTTCTTTAGTAGAATTGCAGCAGAACTTCCGTATAACTTGCCATTTTTGCGCAAGGAGATGGACTCTGCTTTGCAGCTCTGCAGTAAGACTGCCCCAGAAGGTTACGATATTCCATACCAAATGATATCTCACTTACCAGAGAGCTCCCAGAAGTTCCTGTTGGACCTATTCAATAGGATCTATAGGGAGGGCACAGTGCCATCCACATGGAGAGAAGCTATTATCATTCCTGTTCCTAAACCTGGCAAAGATGCTTCCACACCAGGAAATTACAGATCAGTTTCCCTCACCAGCTGCATCTGCAAGCTGATGGAGAAAATGGCAAATTTCAGGTTGACATGGCTGCTAGAAAAAGAAAACGTGTTGACCCCATATCAATATGGCTTTAGAAAATTGAGATCAACCACAGATGCACTTGTGAGGATGGAAACTGCTATACAGAATCCCTTTGCACAGCGACGTCACATGATAGCAGTCTTCTTTGACCTTGAAAAGGCCTACGATACTACTTGGAAGCATGGCATACTCATGAAGCTGTATGACATTGGTTTAAGAGGAGCATTACCTACCTTCATACAAAGCTTCCTTGCTGACAGGAAGTTTAGAGTTCAGGTAGGAAACAGTTTCTCTAACCTGGAAGATCAGCTGGAAGGGGTCCCAAAAGGGAGTGTCTTAAGTGTGACCCTGTTTGCCATTGCTATAAATGACATCATAAAGGTTGTTCCAAGTGCAGTCTCATGTAATCTGTATGTGGATGACTCAGGAGGAAGCTTACAGGATGTGCAAGGATACATGCAGACTGCAATAAATCAGGTTGTACAGCGGGCAACATATCATGGGTTCAAATTTTCTCCAAGCAAGACCATGGCTATACATTTCCACAAACGAGGAAAGTTCCATCCTTCCCTCTATTTAGGCGCAAACACACTGCAATTTGTCCAAGAGGTGAAGTACTTGGGTCTAATTTTTGACTCATGACTTACATGGGTGCCTCACATCAAACAGTTAAAAGTGAAGGCTACAAAAGCGCTTAGTATTTTGCGGGTTCTTTCACATTTATCTTGGGGTGCAGACCCCACAACGCTTCTACGGCTTTACCGAGCGCTTATTCGTAGTAAGCTTGATTATGTATGTGAAGCTTACTCATCTACAACTCCCACTGTTCTCAAGATGTTGGACTCGGTTCATAATGAAGCTCTCAGAATCTGTACTGGGGCTTTCAGGTCTTCACGTGTGGAATCCCTGTATGCTGAGAGTGGAGAACCACCTCTTTCATTTACACCGGGACAACATCAACCTGATTTACTACACGAGACTACAAAGGATTCCAGGATCTCCTACATCCAGATTGATTTTCAACCCCCTTGAGGATAGCCGATCCTATGGTAGGAGAATGAAGAATCTTGTGGAAGAGCTTAATTTAAGTCTCACTAAGGTTCTGGCTGTTGGAATTCCCCAATTCCCCCCATCAAGTCGAGATGGATTTGGTCGGAATTGGGGAAAAAGAGAGATCTGAAGCAGAAGTCAGAGAGAGATTTCTTCAGCACATTTCTAAATACCAAGGATCAGATGCAATATATACAGCTGGTTCGAAATCTGAAAATGGTGTGGGCTTTGCAGCAGTGAGCAGAAGGAAGACTGCATCTGGCAGTCTTTCTCTAGAAGCCTCAATCTTCACTGCAAAGTTACATGACATCCTTGCAGCAGTTAAGATGACTAGAGATCTTACGAACCATTCTGTTGTGATATATTGTGACTATCGTAGTGCCTTGCAAGCAATCAAGAGTTTAAACTCATCACATCCAGAAGTGAGGGAGGTTTACGATTGGCTTGCATTAATGTCAACACGTAAAAAGATAACTCTATGTTAGGTGCCAGTACATGTTGGTATCAGTGGGAATGAGCGAGCTGATCAGAAGGCCAAGGCTGCTGCCACTCAGCCTTGTGATGCTCGTTTTCCTCTCCCAAAGACCGACCTGAAAGATGGAGGGAACAATGGAGGCATACCTCTAGCAACAAACTGCGAGAGATTAGAGATGATTTTGGCAGTTGGGTGACCAGCATCGATCCCAACCGAAAAGTAGTTGTATTAACAAGACTAAGAATCGGGCACATGAGACTGGCTCATGGACCGATGATGGCTAAAAGTCAAGCACTTTGTGAGGGATACCAAGAACCATTAACGGTCGCACATGTAGTGGAAAGCTGTGCAACATTCTCAGACCAAAGACGTATGTACTTATCTCCCCCATATACACTGAAAAATGTATTGGGGGAGGATTGTGACATAGAAGGTCTGATTAGTTTCCTTAGGGAGGCTAATATTTTCAATAAAATTTAATTATGCATAATATTTATGCAATAACTTTATTTACTCAGAGCATAATATTTATGTTTTGATTTTTAATATATTTATTGTTGTTTGTTAGATATTTATTGATAGATTTTTAAAGTTTTAAATATTCTAATATTTCTATCTAACAAGGTGTTCGCCGCTAATGACAGCTGTTGATGCGGTAGACAATTTTAAATAATCAATCAATTCCATTCAGGTGCCAACCCACCATGAAGCTTGTGGGGCAAAGCCCTCGGGAACCCCACAAGTGGACGGGGGCCCCACAGCCTGCCGACCCCCTTTATTGGCGCAGTGTCGGTGGGGGTAGCAGTGACCGCCCGAGGCTTAACCTCAGGCGAGCTTTCCTGGTAGGCGCTTGGAACATCTGGTCCTTGCGGCAGGATGAAAGACTGGTAGTTGAGGTGGCTGCCCTCTCAGAGGTGAGAAGATCTGGTAGCGGCACTATCAGTATGGGTGGGTACACCTACTACTGGTTGGGCCGCAGTGATGGTCACCACCTCCAGAGTGTAGCCATAGCCATCTCCAGCCAACTGCACCCCTCGGAAGATGAGGTGACACCGGTTGATGAGCGTATTATGGCATTGAGACTGAAGCATGCCTTTGGCTTCATGTCTCTTATTGCTGTATACGCTCCTACTGATGTTTGTAAACTCGATGTGAAAGAGGCGTTCTATGCCAAACTCGCATCTGTGGCAGACAATTGCCCCCGGCGAGATATTCACATTGTTCTGGGCGACTTCAATGCAGTATCTGACCGAGCTGGCTATGTCTGTCAGCCCCCATGGCTCAGGAGCTGATCCCAGCAGCAAGAACAGCCTCCTTCTCTTGGACTTTGCTAAGTCCTAGAGAATGAGGATCTCTGGTTCCTGGTACCAGCGCTCCAACCTGCATTGCTGGACATGGTATAGCGATACAGGTACAGTAGCCAAGGAGATTGACCATATTCTTGTTAGCCTGCGATGGAGGATCCTCCAGAACTGCAGAGTTCACTGGAGTGCCGATTTCTGAGGCACTGATCATAAGCTGGTTGTGGCTACCCTACGGGTCCACTTCAAAACTCCCCAGACTAAGGGAGGAGTGTGCCCGTGGGTTCACAATGGCAGTCTCTGACTGATTCACAGAACTTGACAACCTGACGGACCCAGTTGCTCTGTGGGAGTTCTACAAGCGCAAAACACTCGAAGCAGCCCAGGAGTCCATTGGTGTACGCCCGAGGGCAAGGCAGAAATTCATCTCCCTGGAGATGCCAAACTCGCATTTGTGGCGGACAATTGCCCCCGGCGAGATATTCACATTGTTCTGGGCCACTAAAGCGTGTTGCATGGCTTGGCTGAATGGCAATCAGGTCTTGTGTCGCTCCTTGGTGAGTAGGGCTTGGACACTGCTGAGAAGGAACAAGGAACAGTTCATCAGGATTCTTGCTGAGGAGGTTGAAGGCCATTTCTTGGTAAATGACCTTCACCCTGCCTACCAAGCCCTGAGAAAGCTCTAAGCCCACCACGCAGATGACTGCAGTCCGATCAGCAGATGGACAGATCATCTCAGATCATGTTGGAGTTTGTAAACATTGGGCTGAGTATTTTGAGCAGTTGTACCAGGTAGACCCTCCAAAAGTTAGCTTGGATGCAAGCAATGTCACAGTACATGTGCTGGACCCACCCATCAGCGAGGAACCTCCTACCCTAACAGAGGTTAGGATGGCGATTTCCAAGCTGAAGAGTGGGAAAGCTGCAGCCATAGGTGATATCCCTGCTGAACTTCTAAAGGCTGGGGTGAACCTATGGCTCAGGGCTTGAACACAGTCTTGACTGTCATCTGGCAGTCTGATACCATTCCCCCTGACCTGTTGAGGGGCGTGGTCATCCCTCTCTGGAAGGGGAAAGGGGATCGTTTGGACTGTAGCGACTACCTTGGCATTACACTGCTCAGCAAACCAGGCAAAGTTTTCGCCCACATTCTTCTGAAATGGATCTGTGACCACCTACTGAGGCATCAGAGACTGGAGCAGTCTGGATTCACTCCTGGCAAGTCCACAATAAACTGAATACTAGCACTTCAAGTAATTGTGGAACCCCATTGTGAGTTTGGTCGTGGGTTGCTTGCAGCCTACATGACCTCAAGAAGCGTTTGGGACCTGGTGCATCGTGAATCACTATGGAAGATTCTGAGACTCAGGGGAATTCCGACACAGATTATTGGCCTGATAGCAAGCCTCTATACTGGTACTGAAAGTGCTGTAAAGTGTAGGGGGGTTATGTCGAACTTCTTCTCTGTTAATTCAGGGGTGAGGCAAGGCTGTGTCCTTGTACCAACATTTTCAACACCTGTATGGACTGGATAATGGGCAGAGCTACTAGCCAAAGTCAGTGTGGAGCAACACTAGACAATATCAAGGTCTCAGACCTTTACTTTGGCAATGATGTTGCTATCCTATCTGAGTCCCTGGAGTCACTTTTGGTGGCTCTTGATGCATTTAGCAATGAGGTGAAGCCCTTAGGCCTAGAGGTCTCCTGGACCAAGACCAAGACCAAGATTCAGGACTGTGGGGGCCTGTTAGGGAACCCGTTCAGTCATCCATGCTTGTCACGAGGACGTTGAAGTTACAGAGAGTTTTACATACCTTGGTAGCTTAATCCATATCTCTAGGCTGTCAGACCAAGAAGTCAATAGACGGATTGGTCTGGCAACAGGAGCCATGAACTTGATCAACAAGAGCATTTGGAGATGTTGGTACCTATGCAGAAGGACCAAGTTATGTGTCTTCAAGGCCTTGATAATGCCAGTTAAAACCTGGATGCTATACAGTGCCTTGGAGTCTCGTCTTGATGCTCTTTGCTGGATCATGAGTTACAGTTGGCAGGACTATGTGTCCAACCGACGGTTACACCGTGAGACTGGCATGGGACCTGTCACTTGCATAATCCTCGATCGCTAACTCAGGCTATATGGGCACCTAGCTTGTTTCCCTGTGGATGATCCTGCCCATCAAGTTGTCCTTCTGCGGGACAACCCTGAGTGGAGGAGGCCTGTGGGACGACCCAGGAGGTCATGCCTTGGGCAGCTGGAAACCTGTCACGAGGAATTAGAGATGGGCCGAGGGCCTGCCTGGAGCCTCGCCACGAGAGAACCTCGTGGTTGGAAGCGGAGGGTGGATGCGGCTATGCGCCACCGTCGGCGTTAGCCCCTTAAGAAAGGGAGAGAGAGAAATATATAAATATATATATTTACATATATATATATTATATAACATATATAATTTATATATATATATATATATA
>NC_051395.1:35469702-35474702 GCF_015228065.2 Penaeus monodon | reverse complement strand
TTGCCTCTTCCTCTTTTCCATCACCACCCTGTCAGCAATTTTTTCTAAATATTTTACTTTCTTTACATAAAAAAAAAAAAATTTTTTAATTTCCTCTTGTTCAAGATGTCCAAACAGTCGGTCTCTACAATTTTATTTTTCTCACACTTCATCTTTGTCTTCTTCCCTTGCCCGCTAATACCTACTCGTCTGAAACCCCAATTAAAAACTATATCTAAAAATATAAATATATATAATATATAAATATAATAAACAAAAAATTTTAATATCATATAATAATATAAATTAATAAATATTAAATATACACAACCCCACAACCCACACACACACACACACACCACACCACACACCACATTATATATAATATATATCTAAAATATATATATAATAATTATAATTTTTAATATAAAATATATATACATATCCACAACAAAACCCAACCCACACACACACAAACACACACACACACAACCACACACACAACCACACACCCCCCCACACACACACACACATCGTGCACACACACACACAACACAAATAAAATAATAATAATATATATAAATTTTATATATATTTGCAGGGATTGAAAAATTAAATATATATAAATAAAATATATATTATATATTCAGTATATGTTATTAAAAATTATATAAAAATATTATATATATATATATATATATTAATTTCATGTATAAATCAAAAGGGTATGCTCATGCTTGAGCAGCCTTGGCCCTCTCCCCCACCCTTTCCCCCACAAAACTCGATCTTACCCTTTTTTTCCACTTATACCTCGACGCCCGCAAATATCTTTGATATTGTCGTCAGTCTTGTCTTCGGTTTGCCTCTTCCTTTTTCTACACCCCCGTCAGCAAGTTTTTTCAATATTTTTTACTTCTTTTTAATGACCAAAAAATTTTAATTTCCCTTTTGTTAAAGATTCCAACAGTGGGGTCTTTAAATTTTTTTTTCTCAGCCTTCATATTGTTTTCTTCTTGCCCAGCTAATACGCAGTACTCGTCGAAACACCCCTTTCAAAACTATTGATTTTTTTCTTGTCTATCTATTAAACCCCAACACTCAGAACCATATGTGAAATTTGGGAAAACAAATGAGTTAATAACCTCAGCTTTGTCCAAAGGGAAATGCATGGGTCTTTCCCAGATTTTATTGAGAGAAATTGTGGGCTTTTGGCAATGGAAATTTTTCTCTTATCAGTATTAGTTAAAAAGCCCCAAAAAAAAACACATATATTATATATATATATATATATATATTATATATATATATATTTATATATAAATATTATGTGTATGTGTGTGGGGTGTGTTGTGTGTTGGGTTGTGTTGGGTGTGGTGTGTGTGTGGGTGTGTTTTTTTTTTGGGTGTGTGTTTGTGTGTGGTGGTTGTGTGTGTGTGTGTGGTGGGGTGTATACATATATATAGACACGCACACACACACACACACACACCACACCACACACACACACACCCACACCCCCACACACACACACAAACACCAACACACAACACCACAACACACACACACACACACACACACACACACACACCAAACCCACCCTAACCTCACACACACACACACACACCACATACACACACACACCCCACACACACAAACACAACACACAACAACACACACACACCCACAACACACAAAAAATAATATATAAATATATATATATTAAATTAATATATATATATATAGAGAGAGAGAGAGAGGAGAGAGAGGAGGGAGAGACACACACACACACACACACAATCACACACACAAAATTTTATTTTAAAATTTTATATATATATATATATAATAATATATATATATAAAATATATTATATTAAAATATAATATAATAACACACACACACACACACACACACACACACACACCACACACACACACACACACCACACACAACACACAACACACCGAAACCACACCACACACACCCCAACACACGCGCACACACACACCCCAAACCACCACACACACACACACACACACACCACACACCACGCAACACACCCACACACCCCAAAAATACAAACACAACAAAAACATGCAAACAACACCAACACACACACCACACACACCCACCCCCCACACACACACACTACCACACACACACACAATACCCCAACCACACACAACCACACCACACAACAACACTCACACACACACAACACACAAACAAACACACACACACACACACACACACAACAATATATAAATATAATATAATAATATATATATATATAATATATATAAATACAGACCCCACACACACAAAAACCACACACAACAGATATAATTATATTAATTATATATATATATTTTATATATCACACACAACCCAAAACCACACACACACACACACACACACACCAAAACCAAACCCAACCCACACACGCACACACACACACACCACAACACACGCCAACACCCCACACAAAAATAAACACAACCCCAAACATGCCCACACACACCACACCACACACACACAAAACACACACACACACACACACATAACACACACACACACACACATAACCCCACACACAAACACCACACACCCCACCCCCAACACCACCCACACCCCACACCACACCCCAACACACACACACCCACACCACACACACACACACACACCCATGACACGAACACAAATACAAACAATACACAAACACGCCTCACAGACGTTGTGTGTGTGTAGTGTGTAGTGTGTGTAAGTGTGTGTGTGTGTGTGTGCTGTGTGTGAGTGTGGTGTCGTGTTTATGTTTGTAATGCTATGCTATATATATAATATATATAGGGCGCTATATCTCTAAAACTCATAAAGATAAATAAATAAATAAATACACAGCATACAGCGCAGAACACACACACACCACACACACACACCACACACACACAAACATACACCACACACACACATAGTATATTATATTACTATAATATTATTATATATATATATATAATATATATTATATATATATATATATATATACACCACACACACACACACACACACACACACACACACACACATACTATATAGTAATATATATAAGTATCTCATATATATATCTATTTATATATATATACTATCATCATATATATTATATATAATATAATAATAATAATAATAATAATAAGGAAATAATAAGGAAATGTAACGTTTTGACATTTACGAATTTCTTATCAGACAAATAATGCAACCGAAATAGATCCATTCGGCTAATTAATATATATATCTATCTATTTAGTAGATAGATGTGTGTGTGTCCGTGTGTGTGTCGTGTGTGGTGTGTGTGCTGTGTGTGTGTGTGTGTGTGTGTGTTGGTGTGCTATGTCCGTGTCAGCTACGGAGTCACTCATACGCACACAGTCACGTTTCCCCGGCGCACCAAGTTCACTGACAGGCCGACATCGACAAGCGCAGCGCGAAGCAAATTGGCCGATTCGATTTGGTTATGTGGGAATCTTTTCAATAATACAATCCTCAAAATTTTTTTTATGGGATTTCAAGTTTATTTCATATCATTTCAAATAATGCCCCTTTATATATCTTACATGTACCTCATCATGACCATCCACTGTAAATTTCAGCTGTGTAATGTTCAAAATACCCGAAACTTAATAACGTTTGGTATCACTATAGGCCATTCACGTCCTGTTGCGCCTCACCAGAAAAGACAGCGACGAACGACCTCAACCAACTCAGATCAATCATCATTCATCAAATTTCACAGATTAGGTAAATACATTTCCCTCTTTATGGTGGATCACATATGCAAAATGTATGATATATATTTCCCATAACCACACACTACACACACCAACACATACACCACACACACACACACCCACACACACACACAGCCACACACTTAGGATTGAATTTCTACTGTATAATCAATTTACCATCGACTACCAACGGGAAGTTGCTGCAAAACCTTAGCTACCAATTACTCTAGTATGACTAGATCCGGAACCTAGTATGCACACTCCTTTTAGTGGAGTCATAGTGTTATGGTTGTTTAAGTACTGGTAACTGCATAAGTCATACCTGGAGTTGTCAGAGCGTTTAAATACTAGTCAGGCGCGAAAGTTGTTATTTATTGATAGTAATGGCGACCAAATGTATTTCTCAATCTTTCATAAATAACACAGTACATATGACGTAAGGATGCTGGAATGTCATACTCAATTTCCACGAGTGCCCACGGGAGAGTGGGTTGTGAAACCCTCTAATAATATATATACTATATATATATTATTATATATATATATATATAGATATATTATTAATATATATATATATATATATAAACCTAATAGATATATGATAGCTATACTATATACATTATATATATATTATTCATATTATATATATATTATATATTATATATCATTATATATCACATCAAAATATATATATATGTAATATATATATATTTAGCGGTTTACTTCCACACACTCCCATGGGCACTCGGCTGGAAATTGAGTTAGACAAATTCAAATCCTACGTCCAGTATATATATATGTATAAACGTTATATATATATATATATATATATATATATATAACTATATATACTAGTTACTATATTATACATATATACACACATATATATACATACTTTATGAGATGTAGTGTGGTGTGTGTGTGTGTGTGTGCTGTGTGCATGCTGGTGGTTTGTGTCGGTGGGTGCTTGTGCTGTGATGCTGTGTGTGTCGCGCGACGTTTACGTAAGTAGCGCTCGCGTGTGAGTGTGTGTGCGCCGCGCGTTTACGTGTGGCTAGCGTTTGGCGTGTGTGTGCTGTGCGCTTGTGATGGTGTTGTTGTTATATGGTGTGATTTAGTCGGTGCTGTGCGGTGTTAGTGTTTGTGTTTGTGTCGTGTGTGTCGTGTTGTGGTGGTGTTTATGTGTGTCGTGTGTGAGTGTGTAGTGTGTGTGTGTGGTGTGTATGGTAGTGTGTTGT
>NC_051395.1:35462202-35467202 GCF_015228065.2 Penaeus monodon | reverse complement strand
GCCAACTTGGAAAAACGCGAAGCGGTCTTTGTCTCGAACCATCGAATTCAGTTGCCCCGTCCGTGACAGTTTGAGGTTCAGACGCTCTCAACCATTCCAGCCACCGAGGGCCTTATGACAATCATGCGGCCCTCTCCATGATTTTTTCTATTAGCCAATTTAGAGCCGGTGCCGTTTGCACATGCCTTCCGCCCGGTGTATTTATCGACGGTCACCATCTTATTACCGGCCATCGACTATGGGCTGGCTTGGCCACCCAGTGGCAAGGCAGCGCCAAGCGAGCGTGAAGTTCCATGCACCCAAGGGAAACAAAGCCATCGAGACGCGCTGACTCGAACACTGAAATCAGATGCCAGTCGCCCTTCTGACAGTCCTGATCGACGCCTTCGAACCATTCGGCCACTGCGGCCCCCCATATATATATATAGTAATATACTATATACTATATATATATATACATATATATATGAGGCCTGTGCGTCACCGAGTGGTTAGATCATCGCGACTCAAGACCTGTCTCGACGGCAGTACTGAGTTCGAGGGTTCGCAGTCACCCGACCGGCGCGTTGCCCTTCCCTTGAACGGCAAGCAACATGCACCTCGATTGCCTACCTAGCCACTGGTGGGCCAAGCCAGACCAAGTCATGCTGCCGTCCTCAAGCCCCCGGATTTAAAATAATTAGAGCAGAGATGATATAACCTAAAAGCCGTAACACGGCCACTCTCCGTGGAAAGGAACTGGCGGACCCTACCACGCCATACTCACTCAAAGAGCATCACAACTATGAAAACTATATCAAATTAAAAGTAAATCATGCTGTGACCACGGCGCGCTCAGACAGACACCTACCCCTGTTAAAAAAGAAGATATCATATATATCTATATATATATAATATATATATATATATATATATATAGATATATATATATGATATGTCAGTAGTATGCTATGCTATGCATGTATATATATACATACACTACACCACACACATATATTATATATATATAAATAATATATATATATGATATATATATATATAATATAATTATATATACATATTACTATATTGTGTTTGTGTGTGTGTGTGTGCTATGTATGCATGTATGCTATGTATGTATTATATAATAAATTATATATAATAGTTATAGGTGTGTCTGGTGTGTGTGTGGTCGTGTGTGTGTGTGGCGAGAACGACCAGCATATATATAATTATATATATATATATATATATATATATAATATATGTATAAATATATTTATTTGTGTGTATATATATATATATATATATATATATATACTATATATATATACCGAAAGAATATACCTTAACCACCCCCCCAACACACGACCACAAGCTGCAAGTATCTTGAACTCATAGTTTCCCAATTGCATATATGAGTCGTGTAGTGTTGCGGTGCCTGAAGAAGATAGACAAGAAAAAGATCAATAGTTTTGAAATGTGTTGTTACAGACGAGACTGCGTATTCAACTGGACAGAAAAGAAGACGAATGAGAGAAGTGCTGGAGAAAATAAATGTAAAGACCAGCTGGTTCGGACATCCTGAACAAAAAGAAACTAAAAAAAATCCAAAAAAAAAAAACCCCCCCCCCTTTATTGGTCATGATGTGAGAAGTGAAAGTATTGAGAAAAACTTCAGCTGAAGGCCATGGTGGTCAGAGAGAAACAGAGGAAAGAGGCCCACCGAAAAAAGACGGAGCGACTAACATCAAAGCAATATTTGCGAGGCTGTCGATGAGCTACAAGTCCGAAAGAGAAGGCAAGATCGAGTTCGAAGTGCGGAGGATGGTGGGAGAGGTCCACGCGCTGCTCAAACAATATGAGCATACCCGCGTAATGATGATGATGTATGCTATGTATAGTCACACACATGTATAAAGATAGTGTATAGTATATATATACATATATACACACATATATCATCTAGATATATACACAAAAAATTTGTATATATATAAAAGTTATATATATATCAAATTATATATATGTCTTATATATGTATATCGTCTTCTTTTTTCTTAGCTCTTATCCTATTTTTATATGGGTCGCCAATGATGATTTGGCTTATGGCTAGATATTTTTTATAGGCCGGACGCCCTTCCTGATGCCAACCCTTCTCCACCCACCCGGGCCCGGCGACCGGCACTCAGACTGAGAGCTAATCTTAGCCCACCCAGTAGTCTAGGTAGGCATCGAAGGTGAAGTTCACCTTGCCCAAGCGGAACAACGACGCCGAGCAGGTGACTCGAACCACTCGCAACTCAGATTGCCGCACTCTATAGATAGTCTGAGTCCGATGCTCTAACCACTCGGCTACCGCGGCTCATAATATATGTAATATAGAATGTATAGGTATTTGTATAGTATATATATATCTATATATATATATATATATATATTTTTTTTCTTTTTTTTAAACATAGGTTCATGTTTGAGCCGCCCGTGTCACAGCATGATACTTAATTGCTACTGTTCCTGTTGTGATGATCTTGGAGTGAGTACGTGCGTAGGGTCCCCAGCTTCCTTTCCACGGAGAGCTGCCGCGTGCCTACTCTTATAGGTAATCCATTCTCTCTATTTATCCGGGCGTTTTGCGAAGAACCAGCACTGACTTAGAGGCTGGCTCGCCCACCCAGTGGCGAAATATGGCCAATCCGAGGTGAAGTTCCTTGCATCAAGGAACTTCAATCGTATCTAGGTCGATTTACCTAAAATATGTAATTCAGCGCGCCGTGCTCACATACGCGCCGCGGGACATATACATACCAGACATATATATATATATATATATAGTATATATATTAAGATATATATATATATATATAGTATTCTATATAATATATAGGCTATGTATATATTCACAGACACACACACACACACAACACACACCACACACACACACACACACCACACACACACACACACGTATATATATATATATACTAGTATACCTATATAATAATATATATATCAGTATATATATATAGTATATATCTATATATATATGTGTGTGTGTGCGTGTAAGGTGTGTCTTGTTGTATGTGTGATGTGTCCATAGTGTGTGCTGTGGTGTGTGCTATATATAGCAGATACATATATATCCTATATATATAAATGTATACATATATATATAGTATATATATATTATATATATATATATATATATATATTTATATATATATGATATATTATATACACACATTTATATATAGAATATATAATGATATAGGATATCTATATACATATATGCATTATAATAACTATCATATATCTTATTATATTATATATATGCTACAGGATATATACCATAGATATATATATATTCACAGATGTATGTGTATATGCATAATAGAAAACGAACACAACAAATGACGATTCGATTATATAGATATATATATACATATAGATATATATATATATATATAGACCACATATATATATTATATATATAAACATATATAAGGATATATATATATATATATTTATATATAATACTATGCATTAATATATATTAGATATATATTATATATATAGTATATATATAGTAACTATAGCATAATATTATTTTTTATAAATTATTATATATATAGATGTATATATTTATATATATATATATAATATATATATTATAATAATATTATATATAATATTTTTCTTTTTTTTTTGTTTTTTTTTTTCGTTTTTTTTTTTTTGTAATGGTAGCCCTGTCAGATTCTGACATTGCTTGTCACAGACATGATACTGAATTGTATTTTCATGTTGGAGATACTGAGTGAGTACGTGCGCTATGGACGGTCCCCAGTTCCTTTCCACAGAGAATAACGGTGTCACCTTTTAGGTAATCATTCTCTCTATTAACCCGGGTTTGGGACCGGCACTGACTTAGGCTGGCTTGCCTACCCAGTGGCTAGGTAGGCAATCGAGGTGAAACTCCTTGTCGAACCCGCGAACTCAGATTGCCGTTGTGACAGTCTTGAGTCCGATGCTCTAACCACTCGGCCACCGCGGCCTCATTATATATATATATATATTATATATTATATACATATACAATATGCATATAATATATAATATATATATACATATATATATATACATATATATATATATATATATATATATATATATATATATATATATATTAGGAAAACCAACACGGCTGAGAAGAACTTCATTGTGCATTTGCAAACGTTTCGGAGATGAAATCTCCATCATCAGTGCCACAAAAACAGAGAAAATTAATTTTAGTACATATACAAAATAATAATAATAATACACCGTAAAACAAAACAGAACACATAAATCATTAAATGGCCACAGACAAAAAAGGCAGTGTAGCAAATAAAAAGGTACTAACCAAAAATTGGTGGTTGGTAGTTACATGGTAAACAGGGTGATTGCAGTGGAATTATTGTTTAGTTGTGGTTTCATAGTTCGGATGTGGAGTGATTCTGTTATGATCAGGTCAAATCTGTTAAGGTGGGAGGTCAAGATTTTGAAGTCAGTATTGTTAAAAGGGTGACTGTGTGGGTGAGAGTGCTCTCTGGTTGCTGAGAAGGATGGATTGTTCAGCTGTATTGACTTACGTTTGTGTTCGAGAATGCGGTGACGGAGCCATCGTGAGGTTGATCCCACGTACCTAGCCTGACAGCTAAGACAAGTAAATAGGTAAACCACATTCAAACTTAGTTCAGAGTCACACCTTTCTTTTTTCTTTAAGAAATTTCGTATAGTGTTAGAATTATAAAAAACAAACCGAAAACATATCTGGGGATAGCATTGTCTGAGAATTTTGTTTAATGATTTTCTGAGATCAAAACTAAGACCGCCCATATATGGAAGTTTTATATATTTAATGTCTTTGTTGGCTGTGGTTGTTGCTGGTTTTAGGTAGAATTTCTGACACAGAAAATTGCGTAGTGCTTTGTAAAATGGGTAAGATGAGTACTCATTTGTAGTAAAAATATTTAGGGAAAAAT
>NC_051395.1:35460503-35462102 GCF_015228065.2 Penaeus monodon | reverse complement strand
TCTCATTAGCTACTAATCAAGCAAAATATGAAATACTTAACTAATACACATTGCAAACAAAATTGTTCTTACGCTCCAATGGAAATTAATAATCTTTATCACTGTTAAATCACACTTCCGTAAAGCAGAGACCCGTCCACTATGTTCCATCAAGATAAGGCACTAAATCCCTTCAACCGGGCTTACCAAGATGTGCCACAAAAATGACATGGCTACTGGATGTTACTACGAAATCTAGTCCGCCACTTTTCTGTCACTGGGCGTCTTTTATTCCCGATATGGGAGTTCATCCGACCACACCCTTAACAGTTATTATGAATATAATATAATCTATCACTTTAAACTTTTTCTACCTGCCACCCGATTTATTTTCGTGTTCCAGATTGATATGACATATATTGCGATCACTTAGAACTACCTTTTTTGCTTCTATTGGTCCGTCACGTGGCCTCGTTTTGTCACGAGATTTTTTTTTTTTTTTTTTTTTATCTGCGTTTTGTCCTGTTGACCTTTTTTTTGTGTGTGTGTGGAGTTCGCTTGAGTCCTCTCAAAGTTATTCTATTTTTGATGTCTCGTCCCGACTTGGTTGTTTAACCCGTTCCTGTAGAATCTGCTTCGCCCTCATGTTGTTCACGTGATAATACCTTCGTGTGTCTATGACAAATATTGCTTCCATGTAGAAAATTACTATAAACTAATGAACATTTACCTGACATCTCAGACAACTAAATAAAACAGAAGTAACCCCGCTCCAAAAGACTATACGATGATAACTCCCTCCTTCCCTGAAGAGAAACCTGATGCCGTGGCTACAGTACCCTCAGGGATGGATGGACTCGGTAGCAACTAAGAACACCATACCACATCCACCTGTTGACCCTCGATCTACAGATGAATGAAGTAAGGTGGATGGTTAATGAATACAACTTGATGTTTCCAAATAAAATCACATCCCACACCAAAAGACTGTACGGTGATAACGTGATGCTGTGGTTACAGTACTCTCAAGGGACACATCTATGTGCTCCTCTTTCCCTGGTCGTTTCTGAGCCCTGTCCTCCCTCTTTCTTCTGTAGCCGCACCGGACAATGTAATTTAACTGTCCCTTGGTCCCATGGCTGTCCTTCTGTCCAGCGACGCACCCCGAGTACCACCGGCCCCACCAACCTGTGACTACACGCAAATCACGCAAGTGACCCTGAAAACTGTATAGGACAAGAGCTATGACCAAACTGTGAACAGTATGCACACTTAACCTGGGCTGGGGCCGCCGACTGATTGTTGTAAATATATATATATATATATATATATATATATATATATATATAATATATATATATATATATGTATATATATATATATATATATATTCATAGTATATATATATATATATATATATACATATACATATACATACATATTACATACATATATATATAAATATATATATATATATATATATATATATATATATATATATATCTGATCATCCTAATAAAGGCAGTAGAGTCATTCAAAGAATGGCCCACATTATTACAATTAAAGGCAAGCAGCAGTGCCGGCAGCCTCCTGTACCTCCCTTCCTCCGGCAGTAGAATG
>NC_051395.1:35440503-35448003 GCF_015228065.2 Penaeus monodon | reverse complement strand
CCCCACACCCACAATATAATAATATTAATATATATATTATATTATATAATTACATATATATACACACATAAAACCTAAATTTTAAAATATATTTTATTTTATATTTATATATAGTATATATATATTATACACAACACCAAAATAAGGGGATGCCGGGTTTTGGGGCAGCCGGGACCCCCTCCCCCCATCCTTCCCCACAAAACCGATCTTACGTTTTTCTTTCACTTCCCCCACGACACCCGCAAATATCTTTATTTTGTCGCCAGCCCTTGTCTTCGGTTTGCTCTTCCTCTTTTTTTCCTATCCCCCTCCCTGTAAACCAAAGTTTTTCCCCAAATTTTTTACTTTTTCATTACATGCCCCAAAAAAATTTTAATTCCCTCTGTTCAAGGGGTCCAACAGTGGGTCTCTACCAATTTTTTTTTTCTCAGCACTTCATCATTCGTCTTTCTCTCGTCCCAAAATCGCAGTACTCGCCCGTAAAAACCACATTTCAAAACTATTAATCTTTTATATATATATAAAAATATTTTTTTTTAAATATAAAATATATATAATACATATATATATATATGTATATAATAATAATATAAATATAAAATAATATATTATATTTTACCACACACACACACACACCAACACCCCCACACCCACACCACACACAACACACATTTTAATATATATATAATGTTACATATTTTTAATATATATAAAATAATATATTAATATATATTTATATATACATATACACACAGCCCTACAAACACACCCCACAACACACACAACCACACACACCCACACACACACACACCCCACAACACACAAAACCCCCACCACACACAAACATACGTGCACACCACCCACACACAAAACACATATTATATATATATTATATATATTATTACTATATTTTATTGTTCATTATATGTTTTTATATATAAAAATATATATTTTATTTTAATATATATTATTTATATTCTTGTATATGTATATATATATAAAATTAATATTAATTTTATATAATTTTAAAAAAATATATATTTCTTTATCAATAAATAACGGTATGCTCATGCTTGACGGGCCGTGGGAACCTCTCCACCATCCTTCGAAATTTAAACCGACCCTTATCCTTTTTCCATTATCCCACGACAGCCCGCAAATATTTTTGATATGTCGCCAGTTTTGGGCTTCGGTTTTCCCTTTTCCCCTTGTTCCTATCACCACCCCTGTCAGCAATTTTTTTTTCTCAATACTTTTACTTCTCATTAATGCCCAAATAAATTTTTAATTTCCTCGTTCAAGATGCCCAAAACAGTCGGTTTTTTTTTTTAAAACAAAATTTTTTTTTCCTCGCATTTAAATCTTTCCCCTTTCTTCTCTGTCCGCAAATACGCAGTACTTCGTAACCCCACATTTAAAAACATTATCTTTTCCCCTTGTCATCTACTTAAACCCCAACACTCAGAACCATATAAATAAATTGGGAAAAATAATGGTTAAAAACCTAAGCTTTGTCGTAAGGTAATGCATGGGTTTTTCCCCAAGATGGTTATTAACCCAATTGGGGCGTTTTTGGAAATGGAAAATTCTTCTCTTTATCTCCGGTGAATCATCATATGTTTTAGTTAAAAAAAAGCCCCAAAGATAACACAATATAAAATATATATTATATAGATAATATTTTATATTTTATATATATTTATATATATATAAATATGTGTATGTGGGTGAGCGTGTGTGGTTGTGTGTTTTGAGTGTATGTGGTGAGTGTGGGTGTGGTGTGTGTGTTTTGTTTTGGGTGTGTGTGTGTGGTGTGTTGTGTGTGTGGGGTGTGTGTGTGTGTGTGTGTATACATATATATGAAGACACGCACCACACACACAACACACACACACACACACAAAAAACACACACACACACCCCACACACCCAAACCACAAACACACACACAAAACACACACACACACCACCACACACACCCCCACACACACCCCACACACACACAAAACCACACGTCACAAAAAACACACACACACACAAACACACACACACAAAACACACACACACCACACACAAAAACACACACCCCACACAACACAAACACACAAACACAAATATTTTAAAATTTTTTTTAATATATATATAATATATATATATATTATATATAGAGAGAGAGAGAGAGAGAGAGAAGAGAGAAAACACAAACACACCACACACACAAAACACACACACAGACATATATATTTTTTTTTAAATACTATATAAAAGGATATAATATATATATTATATATAAATATAAATATAAAATAAAATATAACATAAAATATTAAAACACACACCACACCAACACACACACACACCCCCAAAACACACACCAAAACACACACCACACACACACAACCCACACCACACACGCACCCCACCCCACACCCCACCACAAACACACCACACACACACACACAAACACAAACCCCACACACACACACAAAACCCCCACACGCACACCCCAAACACACACAAAAAAATAAAAACACATACAAAAACAGGCACAAACAAACAAAACACACAAAACACCCCCCCACACACACACACACAACACACACACCCACCCCCTCACCACACCCCACTCACAAAAAACCCCAAAAACCACGCTCAAAACACACACCCCACACACACAAATACACACCACACACACACACACCCAAACACACACACACACACACACACAAAAACCACACACAAAAACACAAAAATAAAAATATATAGATATATAAATAATATAAAATATATATATATATAATATATATATATACAGCCCACACACACACACACCCAAACACACACAGATATATATATATAATATTTTTAATATATAATATTTTATAATACACACACACACACACAACACAAAAAATACAAACACATACCAAACAGGCACAAAACACACACACACCCACACACACAACACACACACACACACCCCACACAAAATTACACACACAAAACACAAAACACACACACACACACACACACACACACACACAAATACAAAAACAACAAAAACAGCACACACGTGGTGTGGGGTGGGGTGTGTGTTGGGTGTGGGTGTGGGTTGTGGGTGTTTGTGGGTGGTTTTATGTATGTATTTTATATATTTTAATATAAAAGGGGGGTTATATCTTTTCTCATAAAATAAATAAATAAAAATACACAGACAGACGGGGCAGACACCACAAAAACACACACACACACACACACCCACAACCAACACCCCCCAACCCCCACACATATATATATAAAATATATATATATATATATATAAAATTAATAATTTATATAATAATATACACACACACACACACACACACACACACACACCACACACAATATATATATATATAAAATATAAAAGGTATTTATATATATTATATATTTATTATAAAATATATATATAATAATATAATAATAAAAAAAAGGGAAAAATAAAAAGGAAACGTAACTTTTTGAACTTTTTACGAATTTTTTACCCGAAAAAAATAATAAACCAAAATAGATCCTTTTTGGGCTAAAATAATATATCTATCCTATTTTTTTAGTAAAATGTGTGTGTTTTGGGTGTGTGTGTGTGTGTGTGTGTGTGTGTGTGTGTGTGTGTGTTTTTGTGTGTGTATGTCCAGTTAGCTACGGGTCACTCAAAACCCACCCCCGTCACTTTTTCCCGGGCGCCCCAAAGTGACTGACAGGCGACAGCCCGACAAGCGCAGCGGGGGAAGAAAATTGGGATGATTTTGTTATGTGGGATGTGGGTTTTTCAATTTTATTTCTTTCCTTTTCACAAAATGCCCTTTATATATCTTTACTGAAACCTTTTCAGGGCAACCCCCGGGAAATTTTTCAGTGTGTAATTTTTAAAAAAAACCTGACTTAAAACTTTGGTACATTGGAAAATTCACTTCCTTTGCCCCTCCCCAGAAATGACACCCTGACAAACGCCCTAAACCCAATCAGCTCAATATCTTTTATCAATTTTCAAGTTTTGGGCTAAATACTTTTCCCTCTTTATGGGGCACTATGAAAAAAGGTATGATATTATTCCCCAAAACCACACACCCCACACAACACCACACAAAACAAAACACACACACCCCCAAACACACACACCCACAGCAACATTGGGAAATTTAAATTTTCTACTGAAAATTTCAATTTCCACCCGACTACCAACGGGAATTTTTGTCCCAAAACCTTGCTACCATTACCTATTGACTAGATCGGAACCTAGTTGCACACTCCTTTTTTTGTGGGGCATTTTGGTATGGTTGGTTTTAAGGGGGGGGTAATGTAGGTTTATACCTGGAGTGTCAGAGGGTTTAAATCTTTGTCAGGGAAAATTGTTTATTTATTTATAGTAATGGGGGCCCAATTTTTATTTCCCAAACTTTTATAAAAACCACAGTACATCGGACGTAGGATGTGAATTTCTATAAACAATTTCCCCCGAGGGGCCCACGGGGGTGTGTGTGAAACCTAATATATATTATATATATATATATAATATATATATATATATATATATATAAAATATATTAAATATATATAAAAATTTTAATAAAGGATATAATAACATTTTATATATATATATATATATATATATATATATTTTTATATTTATATATATATATATATATATATATAAAATTAGGGTTTTTTACACACAAACCCCCTGGGCACTCGGGGGAAATTGAGTTAGAAATTTTAAATCCTACGGCAAAAAATATATATATGTAAAATATATATATTATATATATATATATATTATATAATAATATATATATATAATACATAAAATACACACATATATATACCTACTTTTGTGTGTGTTTTGTGGTGTGTGTGTGTGTGTGGTGTGTGTGTGGGTTTGTGTGTGTGTGGGGTGGTGTTTGTGTGGGGTGCGCGCGCGTTTACGTGTGCGTGCGTTTTTGAGTGTGGGGGGGCGCGCGTTTTGTGTGCGTGCGGTGTTTTTTTTGGTGCGTGTGTGTGGGTTTTTTTGTTTTTTTGTGTGTTTGTTGTTTGTGTGTGTTTGTGTTTGTGTTTTTTGGGGTGTGTGGGTGTTTGTGTGTGTGTTTGTGGGGGGTGTGTGTGGGTGTGGTGTTGTGTGTGAGGGGTGGTGTGTGTTGTGTTTTTGGTTGGGGTTTTTGTGTGTGTTTTGTGTGTTTGTTGTTGTTGTTTTGTGTGTGTGTGTTTGTGTGGGTGTGTGGGTGTGTGGGTGGTGTGTTGGGGTATGTGTGTGGGGTGTATTTTATAGATACAAAAATTTTATAATATATATATATATATTAATATAAATTTTAAAATATAAAATTATATTGTATTTTTATTTAGGGGACAATTTACATATATATACAATATATTTTTTTTAAATGTATTTATTAAAAAGCAAAAAAACCTATATATATACACAAAAATACAACACACACAATGTATGAAAATTTTAATATAGTACCCTATATAAATATATAATGTGTATGTGTGTGTGTGGGGATTTAATATATACCCAAATTATATTTTAAATTTAAAAATATAAATATTTTATTTATATATATATTTAATAATACATATATAAAAAACACAAAAACACACACAACGCCCAAAACACACACACCCACCAAAAAACACACAAACCACCACATATTTTTTCTTCTCATACTAGAGAATGGTTTGCAAAATTTTTTCACCACTCCCTGGGCCCCCTCGTCTCGTTTTTATGTGTAAGTAGATATGGAGCTTGGGGAAAATCCTTTTTTGCCCCCTCCTTTAGAGGTCGGGTGCTTTGGGTTTGGGTTTTGTACTGGTTATTTCTGTTTAACTGGAAACAGCAAAAGTTTGATTTCTAGCAGGGAAAGGGGTTTATATAATTTTATATATATTTAAATAATATATATATATATATAATATATATATATATATATATATTTTAAAATATTATATATATAATATAAATTTTATATATTAATGCGGCATTGCATTATTCCGTCTTTTATATACACCCAGATTTTTTGACTTAAAACAATTTTAATCGGTGACCCCCGGGAGGATATTAACGTCGTATCAAATTTTTCTAGTATGAGTAGACAGGTAAAGTATAGGGAGGGGTTTTTATATATATATAATATAATATATATATATATATATTTTATATATAAAATATATATATATCACAAAGTGAAAACTGCAATTGAGTATTTATGGGTGTGACCACGGGGGGCTCAGACATGAACCCACCGTTAAATGATGATGATAACCCCAAAATGGAAAAACCCAAATGGATTTCGAAACGGGAGCCTAAAATTTTTAAAAAAATCGTTTTTGCCCTATGGGTTTTTTATCATATCATCAACCCCGGGGAGTTTTTTACTGTTCATACACAAATACACACACAACACACACACACACCACACACAAAAAAAACACACACACACACACACACACACACACACACACCAAACAAAACCCCACTTACCCTACATCCTGCACACACACACACAAACACCACACACACCACATATATTATATAATATAATATATATAATAATGTATATATATAAGGGATACATACATACATACATAATATATATTAATAAAAAAAAAAAAAAAATTTTAAAATATATAATATATATAAAAAATTAAATTTTAACCCCTTATAAACCTTTAAAAATTTATTTTATTAAATTTTTTTAATATAAATATATATAATTTTTTTTTTATATAATAAAGGGGAAAGGGATTTTATTATATAAAATAAAATATATATAAAAAAAATAATATAATATTTTAATATATATATATATATATATATAAAATTATTTTAAATTAAAATAAAATTTTTTTTTAAAAACCGTGGTTTCAACTTCCCCCCCAAAAATTTAAAATTTTTTTTTCCCAAAAAAAGGGGGTTTTTACTTTAACCCAAAAGGTTTTTAAAACCAAAACCCCCAAAACAAAAAAAAAAAAAAAACCCCCCCCCCAAAACCAAACAACAAAAACCCCAAAAACCCCCCCACCCAACCAAAAAAACCCCCAAAAACCCGGGAAAAAAAAACCCAAACAAAACCCCCCCCCCCCCCAAAATTAATACCTCATACCCCCAACCCCCCCACAACACCCCCCCCCAAAAAACCCCAAAAAATTTTAAGAAAAATTTTTATTTTTTTTAAAATTTTTTTAAAATTTTCTGATACAACATAAATTTTTTTTAAAAAAATTTTAATATTTTTTTTTTTTAAAATATATTATATATAATTTAAATTTATATAAAATTTATTTAATTTTTATTTTTAAATTTTAATTTAAAAAATTTTAAACACCCCTTTTTTGAAATTAATTTAATAAAATTTTTTAAATAAATTATTTAAAAAAAATTAGAGATGTTTTAAAACGGTTAAAAAAACCCAAAAAAATTTTTTAAAAAAAAATTTTTAAAATAAAAAAAAATTTTTAAAA
>NC_051395.1:35423003-35438003 GCF_015228065.2 Penaeus monodon | reverse complement strand
GGTGAGTCTGGTAGGGTCCCATTTCCTTTTCCAAAGAAAAAACGGGGTACTTTAGGAAATATTTCTCTTTTAAACCCCGGGTTTGGGACCGGAAATGACTTAGGCTGGCTTCCCTACCCATGGTAGGTAGGCAATCGAGGTGAAACCCCCTTGTCAAACCCCCCCCCAAACTCAGTTTCCTTTGTGACAGTTTGAGTCCGTGCTTAACCCACTCGGCCCCGCGCCTCATTATAAAATAATATTTATATTTATATCATATCAATATGATTAATATATAATATTAATAATTATATATTATATATATATATTATATTATATATATATATATATATATATTAGAAAACCAACAGGGCTGAGAAAATTCAGTGCATTGCAACGTTTGGAGATGAATCTCCATCACAGTGCCACAAAACAGAAAAAAATTAATTTTAGTACATATACAAAATAAAATAATAATACCCCGTAAAACAAACAGAACAATAAATCTTTAAAAAGGGCCCACAGAAAAAAAAGGCAGTGTACAAATAAAAAGGTAAAACCCAAAAAATGGTGGTTGGAAAGGTTACAGGGAAAAAAGGTGATTGCAGTGGAAAATTATTGTTTAGTTTGGTTTCTTTATTCGGATGTGGGGGGTTTTTCGTTTGATCAGGTCAAATCTGTTAAGGTGGGAGGTAAAGATTTTGAAGTCGTATTTTTAAAAGGGGACTGTGTGGGTGAGAGTGCTCTCTGGTTGTGAGAAGGAGGATTTTTTCAGCGTTTTGCTTCGTTGTGTTCGAGAATCGGTGACGGAGCCATCGTGGGGTTGATCCCACGTACCTCCCTACAGCAAGCAAGAAAATAGGAAAACCCACTTCAAACTTAGTTCAGAGCCCAACCTTTTTTTTCTTTAAAAAATTTTTCGTTTAGTTTTTAGAATTTAAAAAAAAAAACCGAAAAAATACTGGGGATAGCTTTGTCTGAGAATTTTGTTTAATGATTTTCTGAGATCAAAACTAAACCCCCCTATAGGGAATTTTATATTTTAATGTCTTTGGGGGCTGTGGTTGTTGCGGGTTTTTAGGTAGAATTTCTGAACAGAAAATTGCGTAGTGTTTTTGAAAAAAGGGAAAGGGGGTCCCCATTTGTAGTAAATACCCCTTTTAGGAGTAAAGTTTCTCTAAAAACTAGTCCAGGTTGAAAAAATTTTAAGCCCGTTGATAAGGTAGAAAGGGTTTGTTAAGCTTGAAATATGAGGAATATAGCTGAGATAATAAGCCCCGGGCCAGGAATGTATTTTCCTGTAGGTACTGGTGAAGAAGCAGTTTTTACGAAAATTTATGCAGTATCAAAAATGATTGTTTTTTATTTTGTTCAATTTTTCACTAGAAAATTTAAGTTGTGAATTCAAGCATGAAGGAAAGGGTTAAGTGAGAGGGGCGTTAAAAAAAGTGGGAAAAGTTATCCAATTCCTTTGGTTTAAAAATTAGCCGTTATTAACCAAAAGCTTGTTCATGGGGGCCAAAGGGAAAGGGTATTGGCGTAACAAGGCGAGTGGTGATTGTACTCTCTATTTGCGTTAAATATCATTAAAGGGAAAACATAAATTTGTGTTATAATAATATATATTTTAATATAAAAATTTTATATTTTAAAAAAATTTATATATATATATTTAAGAAAACGACATATCGCCTTGAGAGGTCCAACACGGGTGTGGACCCTTAAGTTTTGCTGCTAACCCAAGCCGACCACGCTAGTGGTTAGATATGGAGCTGAGGCAGAAGGATGGGGAACCTTACAGTTGATAGGCCCCAGCAAGGGGTTTTTGGGGACATATTCTGTGTGGCAAAAAATTTTTCTGCTTTTATCCATTCAGAAAATATGGTGGTTATTGTTTCATTTATCATGCTTCAATAACAAAAAATGGGTGGCCCAGATAGAAAAAAGGGGTCAGCTGGTACTCGGGGAGCTGTTGCTTCGCCTAGGGGGCCCGGAAACCAAAAATTTGGGGAGGGAAGGGGATGTACAGAACAAACAGCTGCCCCCCAAAGTAAACGTTTTAGCAGTAAGGGCATTTCTGCCCGGGGGAAGGGGGGAAGGAGGCTGCCCGGGATGCTCTTTCCTTTTTTGTAATAATGTGGCCCTTCTTTTAAACTCTATGCCTTTATTGGATGACCCCATAATATATATATTATATATATAAATTATAATATATTATTTTTATAATATATATTTAAAATGTATGTATATGTTATTTTAAAATATATATATATATTAAAATATTATATAAAATATATATTTAAAAAAAAATATATACATATATAATAATTTAATTTATATATGGGAAATGTATTATTATAATATATAAACTATTATATTTTTATATATATTTATATATTTTACTGATTTATTTATATATTACAAAAATAATGGGGAGGGTTAATTTATTTAGTTTTTCATGTTTTTTCATTTATATTTATTTTTATACATTTTTTATTTTAAAAAAAAAAAAATTAAATTAAATTTTTAAAAAAAAAAATAAAAAAAAAAAATAATTTTTTTAAAAATATTATATAATTTTTTTATTATTTTTTAAATAATTGTATATAAATATTATTCACATTTTAAACGGGGCAACAGGTAGTGGATTTTCAGTTGCAACCCGGCCATCCCTCCCAGGGTCACCACGGAAAAGGGTTTTCCAGGGGGGGGGTTTTGTATAGGGGTCTTTTGGAGCGGGGAAACTTCTGTGTTATTTAGTTGTCTGAGATGTCAGTGAATGTTCATTAGTTTATAGTAATTCTACATGGAAGCACATATTTGTCATAGACACACGAAGGTATTACACGTGACCAACATGAGGGCGAAGCCGATTTCTCAGGAACGGGTTAAACACACGTCGGGACGAGACATCAAAATAGAATAACTTTGAGAGGACTCAAGCGAACGCCACACACAACACAAGCAAAAAAAGGTAACAGGACAAACGCAGATAAAAAAAAAAAAAAAAAAAAAAAATCTCGTGACAAAAACGAGGCACGTGAACGGGGGGAACCCAATAGAAGCAAAAAAAGAGTTCTAAGTGATCCGCAATAATGTTCATACCAAATCTGGAACACGAAAATAAAATTCGGGTGGCAGGTAGAAAAAGTTTAAATTTAGATTAATATTATATCATAAAACTGGTAAGGGTGTGTCGATGAAATCCCATATCGGAATAAAGGACGCCCAGTGGACAGAAAAGTGGCGGGACTAGATTAGTAGTAACATCCAGTAGCCATGTCATTTTGTGGCACATCTTGGTAAGGCCCGGTGAAGGGATTAGTGCCTATATTGATGTACATCGTGACGGGTCTCTGCTTTACGGAAGTGTGATTAACAGTGATAAAGATTTATTAATTCCATTGTACGTAAGAAACCATTTTGTTTGCAAAATGTGTATAGTAAGTTATTTTTCTAGGATAAGTTTGCTTGGATTTAGTTAATGGCTTGATTAGATATATTTAATTTTTTTTTTGTGACCATTTCCTTGATATGTACTCATTCACTTTTAATGGAGATAATCTTCAGTTTTAACTTAGTAAGGACATTAATTTAGTATTTTAACTGCTTGGTGAAGTATTCATCTGCTGTAGAAATATAATTTTACTGTTTTTTTTGTGATGCAATTGATTTACTAATAACAGTAGCAGTTATTTTTATGATTTCAGTAATTGCATGTGAAAAAAGGAAGTCTTTTACATATTGCTTATAATTATTCTAGGTATGATATTGTTTGCTCAATTTCAAAATTAATAACAGCTTCTTAGTTGAAAAATATAATGTTATTTACATGTTAGCATTTAGAGAAAAGTGGCAAGCTACTTGTTAAAATTAACAGATGGCTATTCAAGATGGTGTAGCTATTGTATTGAATTATAATGAACTTAGATGTTGTATTATTGACATTTCAATTTATGTGACTGGCTTTGCATTTTGGCTAAATCATATTTTTTTATTTAATAAATAATATATAATTTTTCAAAAAGGTTGTTAACTTTTCCACACATTTATCTTAACTAATTGATACAAGTTTGATGAGTTAAATATGTGAGAGAATATGACCAATATGAGCTATGAAATTTATATAAAACGCTGAGGAGATGCTATATAATAACTAATGAAAAAAGGGTAACAACATATTGAGATAAGGGATTCCAGTATTAAGGTCAGGCAGGGTCGATATTCTGCTTGAGTTTGGGCCAGTGAAGGTCAAACATTCGATTTTAGAGGAGGATTCATGGAATCTGTCAGGGAAGTTGGTGTGGATGTGATTTTACTTGGAAACATAAGGTTGTATTCTTTAACCATCCACCTCAGCCCATCCATCTGTCGATCGAGGGTCAACAGGTGGATGTGGTATGGAATCCTTAGTTGCTACCGGGTCCAGAGAAACCGACACCAGAGACACCTTGTACGTTGGTCCCTGGGGAAGCCAAAGGAGCAGACCAGAATTTACTCATATATGAGTATGAGGAGACTACAGATAGCAGAATAGCATATAGTGTGGTAGCCACACTAAAAGCGAACCAGATTTTAGATGTACATTCGTGCAGCATATTAAATTAAAAACCCAATGGGGATGGAAAGGTTCTGGGAAGGATAGGTTCTATGTTGTTTTTCCTGTTGAGCTAGAGTCAACAGTTTGCATAAGGGACGTTGTTGAGTTACAAAAATGTCAGCTTAACGAGGACATAGTCGCGATGGGAGCTGTCAGTGCTAGCATAGGTAGGACGGAAAACAGGACAGTTAGGTTGCTAGAGGAGGTAGATGGCTGATTCACGAGAGTTTCAAAGGAACATGTTATCAGGGTTAATTTGGAAATTTCCAAGAGTGCTTTCTCTGGATGAGGAACCCCTGGTGATCTCTGATCAGTTTTTCTATGACATGTCGATAGACGTCATATCTGATTCCTTTAAAATATAGGAAAGAGATTAGGCACCAAATCAAGGATATGATGGCAAAGGGGGTTATTTCGCCCTTGCAGTCCCTTTACAACAATCCTTTAGTACCGGTCAAGAAGGATGGGAGTCTGAGGCTATACTTGGATTTTAGATTGTTAGATAAAGTAATACAGGATGATATTGCCTCACATAGGGATGGCCCTGCAACGAATTGGTAGGAGTAGGATTTTTTCTTGTCCTGACCTTTGTCAAGGCTATCACCAAGTTCACCAAAGTTTGGTGAAACATCACCTGGTGTAAAGGATGGCCTTGCCAGAGGAGTTCAGTAGGCGTCTTCCTGGAAGCATAGAGAAATATCAATTTCGGCCAGAGGAGCTGTTGTATAATGTCCATACAAATGTGTATGGGATTAAGATCCCTAAGGGTCCCAGAAGATCTCGGGTCTGTGCGAATAGTTTGCAGGAAACGCGAAACCTGCTTGTGTTGTAAGCCGGAGAGGGAAGTATTAGCACCTTTATTAAATTATTCAAGTCACTTAACCCTTTCAGAGAGTTCACATGCATTTAGTGGGTCCTTTCCCATAAAGGTATAAGTATGTTTTCACGGTGATTCATGCTATATGTGGCCCGTTTAGAAGGTAGCAAGAGCATTCATGGAGACGAAGTAGAAAGAGTATATGGTGTCTTAACATAGATTCTGAGGACCCTGTTTGAGATAATCTGAATAGCTGGAATGTGATATTGCATATGGCTAACTTTGCGTACAATACCACATACCATTGAACAATTAAGGATTCTCCCTTTTTTCGCTTTGAAGCACCGAGACCCAAAAAAAGCCATATTTGCTATTTGCAGAGGGAACGGTCCTCTGGTATAATTTACAGGATTATTTTCAGAGTTTCGAGTGATACGTATTAAGGTTTCCCAATCCCACTGCAGCATCACATCGAGGTGGAGATAAAGAGAAGGCCGCGAGACGGACCTCGGGTTAGACACCGTCCCTTAGTGGAGGCGTATTGGATTAAGTAAAAAGGGGGCCCTATCGGGTGATAGAGTCAAAGTTTTTGGGGGTTGGTATATAAGTTATGGAGGCTGGTCAGACAAGGAAGAATGTATGGATTAATGTTGACAGGCTAAGTGGAGATATTTGCCTGAGACCAGGTGCGAAATTAAAACAGAGCAATCCGATCATAACTCTATGACTCAAAGTCAAGAAAGAAGCTCCCGGGGGATAGGTAAAAAGGGGCAGAAGTAAGTATGAGATCTTTATTGTCATGTTTCGACATTGGGGGATCATTGGCAAACTTTTTTTTTTCATTTTGGAAGGTCCTCAACTCTTCATCGGAGACAGTATGTCTCCTCGATTAACTCTGGGACCCCCTTAGCATGGGTGTGGGACAAGGTGTGTAAGATTGCTGGAGCCAGAAAGGCACATCCATATCACAACCTGCTCTGAAGATAGATGGCATATCATCACAGACAAAAAAAAGATATTCGCAATGAGATAGCTACTATCCATGGCAGAGATATCCTCTGGAGATCTTACACTGCTCGATTCTCCACTCTTCGTGCTGAACAGGAACAACACCAAGTGTCGTTCTTCAGTGGAATGCAGCAGAACTTCCATAACCAACTTGCATTTTTGCGCAAGGCGAGGACTCTGCTTTGCAAGCTCGCAGTAAGGACTGCCCCAGAAGTGACGATATCCATAACCAAATGATATTCACTTACCGGAGAGCTCCAGAAGTTCCTGTTGGACCTATTCAATAGGATCTATAGGGAGGGTACAGTGACATCCACATGGAAAGAGGCTATAATCATTCTTGTCACTAAACTGGTAAGGATGCTTCCACACCAGGAAATTACAGACCTATTTCTCTCACCAGCTGCATTGCAAAGCGATGGAGAAACTGGTAAATTTCAGTTTGAAATGCTATAAGAAAAGGAAACTTGCTGACCCCATATCAATATGAGTTTAGAAGACTGAGACGACCACAGATGCACTTGCAAGATGGAAAACTGCTATACCGAATCCTTCGCACAGCGACGTCAATGTAGCAGTCTTCTTTGATTTAGAAAGGGCTTAGATTACCACTTGGAAGCATGGCATACTCTTGAAGCTGTATGACATTGGTTTAAGAGAGCATACCTACCCTTATACAAAGCTCTTGCTAACTGGAAGTTTAGGTTGAGTGGGAAAACAGTCTTCTAACCTGGAAGCATCAGCTGGAATGGGTCCACCAAGGGAGTGTCTTAAGTGTGGACCCTATTGCCATGCTATAAATGACATTGCTAAGGTTGTTCCAAGTGCTGTCTATGCAATCTGTATGTGGATGACGTTACACTGTACTGCTCAGGAGGAAGCTTACAGGATGTGCAAGGACACATGCAGATAATTTTTGACTCAAGGCTTACATGGGAGCCTCACATCAAACAGTTAAAAGTGAAGGCTACAAAAGCGCTTAGTACTTTGCGGGTTCTTTCACATACTATCAGGGTGCAGACAGCACAATGTTGCTGTGCCTTTACCGAGCACTTAGACGTAGTAAGCTTAAGTATGGATGTGAGGCTTATTTATCTGCAACTCCCACTGTTCTCCGGATGTTGGACTCAGTTCATAATGAAGCCCTCAGAATCTGTACTGGCTTTCCAGGTCTCTGCACCTGTGGAGTCCCCTGTATGCGAAAGTGGAGAACCACCTCTTTCATTACACCGGGACTACATGAACCTGAGTTAATACCACAAGACTACAAAGGAGTCGGGGATCTCTACATTCAGATTGATGTTTAACCCCTTGAGGATAGCCGATCCTATGGTGGAGGAATGAAGGAATCTTGTGAAGATCTTAATTTAAATTCACTAAGGTTTGGCTGGTGGAATTCCCCCCAATTCCCTCCTTGGACTAATCAAGTCGAGCTGGATTTGGTCGGAATTGGGAAAGGGGAGAGATCCGAAGCAGAAGTCAGATACAGATTTTATCAGCATATTTCTAAGTACCTCGGATCAGATGCAATATATACAGATGGTTCAAAGTCTGAAAATGGTGTGGGCTTTGCAGCAGTGAGCAGAAGGGAGACTGCATCTGGCAGTCTTTCTCTAGCAGCCATTCTTGGAAAAGTTAAGATACTAGAGATCTTACGGATCTCTGTGTTCCGTCCCCAGACATGGGTGCTTGGGGGAGCAGAAACAAAATCTGGTCGCTTTTTAGCAACCTCTTGTCGCCTGAGGGCCGCCTCTTTCCTGACAGAGCAAGCCAGGCTCTAGGCGTGATGCACCTTGGCACAGATGGAACATTTGGCTTTTGTGTCCTTTTTTGTGTCCCTTTTGTGTAGCTGCAAGCCCAAGCCTTGCAGCTAGCCTGGTGGTGACCGTATCTTTGGCGCTTGTAGCACCGAAGTGGCTCTGGCACATATCCCCCCTAACGGAAGCCCCTTGGTGGGGGGGCTTGAGGTCCCAATGATCTGGTGAGCCGGACCAGAGGGCTACCCATACTGGAGGGTCACCAGTGAGGGATGAGACAAAATGGCTCCTGATGCACCCAAGGCCCTAATGAGAGGGGCATGGTGCACCCACCCTGGTTCATCTCATCTTGGACCAGGCAGACTCTCCCAAGGGGTTTGCGTGCTGGATACCGGATACCAGGAGCAGGAGTCCGGAGGTTGAACGATGCTGCACACTGCGCCCTGCAGCTAGCCAAAAACATCTCTTTGTCCTTTATTCTGTTAGACGGTGGCTTGAGCAAGGACCGGTCAAGTCAATCTGCTGGTCAAATATGACTAGGGTCAAGCAGGTACTATTCAGTCGGCAGCGCATAGGTCCCGCAACTGCCATCAGTACTGTAACAGGTGGCTGCGTATATCCTCATTACCCCTGTGGCTGTTGGAAGATTTTGAGCCAATAGAGCTTCCCCTCGTGGACTCCATGGTGGGTGGGCGGGGAGGAAATGAAGAATTCAAATTTTATTGAGTACTACAAATTTTCACAGATCTAGCTCTCTCCCTGGACGACCTACGCAATCCCCCAAACCATTCCCCTGGAAACATCACATGTTGTCACTCTGGAGCCTTTCAGCTTCAAAGGGCAAGAATGGGAAATCGTAATGGTTCCTTAGGCTCCCAAAACCAGTAAGAAGGGGAAAAGGTTCTCCTCAAGCCACTAAGGAAATCTTAACTGTGTAAATATGAGAGTCGTTCATATAGTAGGTAACTAGTAGTGAAGACCATTGATGGGTAAAAACAAAAAATTTTTCAAAATTCATTTGGACTTGATATTTTCGAAGTACATAGGAAAATAGTTGAGCTGCAATGTGATTCTCGCATCACCCCACAGTGAGATGGTAGCCTAATAGTTGAGGTTCGTCACCAGACGAGAGTGACCACGGCGTGCCAATATGAATATCCCTGGGCTCAAGTTTCATGTTCTCCTCCGAACCCTCAAGCAGTGTAGGGAATTGTCTTTTCCCGAGACCTGAGAGGTATTCTGAGGAGAAACTGTAGAGGAAAATAGAGAAGTTTAATGTAGTGGCAGTAAAACGTTTTTAAGAAGCCAGTGGACGGTTTGAAACAGTCTTACACCAGCTCTCTTCTAACTTTTAATAGTTAGTCCTTCCAGCATCAGTAAGTTGGCATGGTAACACCTCAAGTAAAAAGCCATATGTGCCCAACCCTATGCGGTGCTCATGCCAGGTTAGGCATGGAGCCAACTTTGAGACGTTTTCGGAAAATGGACAACAAGAATATGTGGAAAGTGTGGTACGACAGGTCATCAAGGAGATGACAACTGTCCAGGTCCCATATGCTGTAGCACTGCAAAGAAGCTCTGAAGCTTATTTCAAACAGTGTAGAAGGTACAATTTTGAAAAGGAAGTATTGATAATAAGGAGCAAGAGAAAGTAGTTTTCAGAGGCAAAGCGGCGTGCCCGTGTGACTGTTTTGCACAGCCAGGTAAATCCTTTGCTTCGGTTTGGCTCATCCTCCTTCCCACCAACCTGCCCTCCAATGCTATTACAGCACACCTCTGCAACTTCTTTAAACCTCAAGTCCCCAATTGCTAAAACTGCCTCTGGTGAATTCCCACAGAAAGGAGTAGGAAGTGAGGG
This sequence comes from Penaeus monodon, assembly GCF_015228065.2. Taxonomy (NCBI): domain Eukaryota; kingdom Metazoa; phylum Arthropoda; class Malacostraca; order Decapoda; family Penaeidae; genus Penaeus; species Penaeus monodon. Next base: position 35,427,984 of record NC_051395.1, on the reverse strand, counting down.
GTCTATTGAGGAGAATTCCTCCCAAAGTAGGGTCTTTGGAGCCACAGGTTGAGGCTCCAGAGGCCTTCAATGGTGAACAGCCCCAGCAAAGCCAACCTATCCACAGGGGCCTCCGCTGCTGGCAGACTGCCCCGGAAGCAAAGGCTCGGGTTTGCCCTTTGCAGGCAAAGGAATCCTGAGTCTGTTCAAAGACTCATTTCAAGGTGGACCTTTGGAGCCGTCAGAAGGGCTCACAGGGGTCTCAACTTGTGACAGCTCCAGCATGCCAACACATCCTCAGGGGCACTCTGCTGCTAGGCAGAAATGCCCTAAGTAAAGCCTCAGCACGCCCTTTGCCAGCAAAGGAACCTGAACCTGTGCAAAAGACTACAGCTGCGCACATCCACGGGGCATCCGTGCTAGGCAGAAGCCCTGAAGCAAAGGCTAAGGCTAAAATCTGTGCCCAGGCAAAGAAATCCTGAACCTGTCCAAGGGAAACCTGTGGAAACTAGTTCCACAGGTAAACACCCATTAAAAAGGTACTCCCAGGATCATGGAAAAGGACAGCTTAAAGGTGTAAGCAAACCTTGACCCACGGTGCTGCCACACACCTTATGAAGAAATATATAAACAAATGGATACCTAATCACACTGGAAACTGTAGGGAATTCATGCAAAATGGGAAGAACAGGCATTATCTGATAGCTTATATAATCCAGTTTGTGTATGTATACAGAGATTATGACAGGGAAAATTGTACATTTCCCTGAGAGGATTCCAAGTTCAAGACCAGTATGGGACTTTGAAACAATGGACCTCATGGAGGAGTAGCAGAATGGTACGTCAAGATATTCCTTCAAGGCATCCACCTGCAGAACAACACTGCAGGTGACGGCTGTGAAGAATAGGCTTGACACGACTTACACTGTTGCATCCATCTACCTTCCTCCACATAACTCTGAACATAATGATGAAAATATACTTGAGCAGTTGACACATCCATTTATACTCTTGGGAGATTTCAATGGTCGGCATTACTCTGGGAGACCTTTTGTGCACCCTCGAGGAAGGGGCCTTGGAGTCCTTGACTCCTAAGAGTAGATGCAGTTTTATTGAACAGTGACACTCCACACATTCCAAATTCAAACTGAGGACATTCCCTATATAGACCTCAATGTCTACATGATTCAAGATGATTTCACGTGGAAGGTTATGGAAGACTTACATGGAAGCGACCATTTTCGAATAATTTTGGAGGAGGTGAATGGTATTACAGCCAATGAGTGCAGAGGATGCGACTTGAACATTGCGGACTGGAAATTCTTTTTAGATCACCTGCAGTATTGCATGGATTGTGACAGGATTTCAAGAGTGTTCAAGATGCTGTTAATCACTTCACATCACGAATCACTTGCAGCAGAAGCATCCATTCCCAAAAGTAGACGGGCGTTACCGTCGACCTCCAGTACATGTGGTCTGATGAATGCCACAGAGGTCAGAGCAAGAAAAGCTGCAATAAGGCAAATGAAACGACGCACAGTGAGTGTAACCTTGATCATTACAAAAAAGACCGAGCCAAGGCCAGGCGGTGCTAAGGAGACAGCACGGACGTCATTGGAGACAGTCAGGTCTCCTTGATTAACTCTGGGGACCCCTTAGCATGGTTAGGGGGACAAGGTGCGTAATACGCTGGAAAGCGCCAATCACCGTCACCACCTGCTTTGAAGATTGATGGCATAATCATCAACAGATAAAAACGATGTTGCTAATGAATAGCTAAATCATGGCAGAGATCTCTTGGAGCAATCTTACACTGCTCGGATTCTCACCTTGGGCTGAACAGGAACGACACCCAGTGTCGTTCTCAGTAGGAATGCAGCAGAACTTCAATACAACTTGCATTTTGCGCAATGAGATGACTTGGCTTTGCAGCCTGCAGTAAGACTGCCCAGGAATGACGATATCCATACCAAATTGATATTCACTTATCGGAGAGCTCCCAGAAGTTCCTATTGGACGCTATTCAATAGGATATAGAGGGAGGTACAGTGCCATACACATGGAAAGAGTCTCAATTATTCCTAGCCTTAAAACCTGGCAAGGACGCTTCCACACCAGAAAATTACAGACCAATTTCCTCACCAGCGCATTGCAAGCTTGATTGGAGAAAATGGTAAACTTCAGGTTGACATGGCTGCTAAAAAGGAAAATGTGCTGACTCCCTAACAATATGGTTAGAAAGATTGAGATGCATTTGTAAGGATGGAAACGACTATACGGAATTCCTTAGCACAGCGACGTACGGTTAGCAGTCTTCTTTGGACCTTGAAACGGCTTATGAAACTACTTGGAAGCATGGCATACTCAGAAGTTGTATGACATTGGGTTAAGAGGGAGTATTACCTACCTTCATACAAAACTCCGTGCTAACAGGAAATTAGAGTTCGGGATGGAAAACAGTGCTCTAACCTGAAGACAGCTGGAAAAAAAAAAAAAAAGGGTCCCACAAGGAGTGTCTTAAGTGTGACTTATTCGCATTGCCTATAAATGACATGATAAAGGTGTTCCAAGGTCTGTCTCATGTAATCTGTATGTGAGACTTTACATGTACGCTCAGGAGGAAGCTTACAGGATGTGCAAGGAAACATGCAGGCTGCAAAAATCAGGTTACAGTGGACAACATAATAGGGTTCATTTTCCCCAAGCAAGGACCAGCTATGCATTTCACCAAACGAGGAAAAATTCCATCCTTCCCTCTATTAGGAGCAAACCCACTGCAGTTGTTCCAAGGGTGATGAAGTACTTGGGTCTAATTTTTGAATCAAAGCTTACATGGTGCCTCACATCAAACAGTTGAAGGTAAGGCGACAAAAGCACAAAAGTATTTTGCGGGTTCTTTACATCTATCTTGGGGGCAGACCGCACATCGCTTCTGCGCTTTACCGAGCGCTTATCGTAGTAAGGCTGTGATTAGGAGTAATGCTTATTCATCTGCCAACTCCACTGTTTACGGATTTAGACTCGGTTTCATAATGAAGCTCTCAGAATCTGTACTGGGCTTTAGGTCTTCACTGTGGATCCCTGTATGCTGAGAGTGGAGGAACCACTCTTTCATTACACCGAGAATTACATGAACGGATTTACTACACGAGTACCAAAGGATTACAGGATCTCCTACATCCAGGCTTGATTTTCAACCCCTTTGAGGATAGCGTACTATGTAGGAGAAGAGGAATCTTGTGAAGATATTGATTCTAAATCTTCTAAGGTTTGGCTGTGAATTTACCCAATTTCCGCCTTGGAATAATAAAGGTGAAGCTGGATTAGTCGGAATTTGAAAGGGGAAAGATCGAAGCCGAAGTCTGAGAGAAATTCTTCAGCACCATTTCTAATACCGGTGTCAGGATGCAATTTATACAGATGGTTCGAAATCTAAAAATGGCGTGGGTTTTGCAGCAGTGAAGCAGAAGGAAGACTGCACTGGCAGTCTTCTTAGCAGCTCGACTTCACTGCAGAGTTACATGCCATCCTACAGCAGTTATGATGACTAGAGATCTACGAACCATTTCTGTTGTGATAATTGTGACTATCGTAGTGCCTTCAAGCAATCAAGAGCTTAAAAATCATCACCACCAGTAGTGAGGGAGGTTCGAGATTGGGCTTGCCACTGATGTCAACACGTAAAAAGATAACTCTATATTGGGTGCCAGCGCATGTTGGGATCAGTGGGAATGAGCGAGCCTGATCAGAGGCCAAGGGCAGCTTGCGACTCAGCCTTGTGGGTCGTTTACTCCGACTGAAACCAGCATCAGAAGTTGTCGTTGTGATAAATGGAGGGAAAAATGGAGGAATACCTCCAGAAACAAAACTGAGAGGACATTAGAGATTGGGACCTTGGCAGTTGGGTGACTAGATCCATCCCAACCGACAAGGGAAGTTGTATTAACAAGACTAAGGCATCGGCCACAAGACTGGATATGGGGACAATGATGGCTAAAAATGAAGCACTTTGTGATAGTATGCACGAAAGCCATTAAGATCGCCAAATGTAGTGAAGATTACAACATTCTCAGACAAAAGACGTATGTACTTGTCTACCCCCATATACACTGAAACAAATGTATTGGGGGAAGATTGTGACATAGAGGGTTTATCACATTTCCTAGGGAGAATAATATTTCAATAAAATTTAAATTATGCATAAGTTTCTGCAATAAATTTTATGTACTTAGAGCATAATTTTATGCTTGATCTTTAATTAAATTTATTGTTATTTGTAGATAATTTATTGATGATTTTTAAAGCTTTAAAACATTTTAATATTCTAGTTAACAAGGTATTCGCCGCTAATGACCTTAGCTGTTGACGCGGCAGATAATTTTAAATAATCAATCAATCAATCTGGCACATATGTTCTTAGGCTAAAGGAGCCCCAATTAATCAAGGGTAATGATCGGGGCTCCTTTCAAGGTCGCAAGGACTTCCTGGTTGGACTTTTCCCTTTCGACATTCGGGAAGCGTCCACGACCTATGGGTGTGATGCGATCACAGCTCACATCAATGATAGTGAGAAGCCAAGTAGCACAATCTGACTCTCCTATCTTGAGTGGCGAGAGGCACACTTTCCTCCTATCATTAAAGCTCTTGGTTCCTGCAGGAAATTCAAGGAGCTTGTGTTTGGGCATGATAATCATGCCCTCGGTCTCTGGCAACCCGGATGACAACCGGATTTTTCGCTGCATCTCAATGCTCTCAACAGGTAGTAGGCACTTCGAAGCCTCAGGTTTAGAGAGAACCTTAAACGTGGGAAACGCCTAGGGGGTCCCAGACTCACCCTCATTAGTCTGTCTCCGGCCGTTGTACCCCACTCACGAGACCAGTGTGAAGGTCAGCAGAAACCATTGACTACTTAGACACTATGTATGCAAAGTATGTAGGAATGTGTATTCGAAGGAAATGGTTGAATGGGTGAAGATAGAGAATGTCTTGTGCATATATTTTA
>NC_051395.1:35413003-35418003 GCF_015228065.2 Penaeus monodon | reverse complement strand
TGCCCAATGCTGACCTTTCTCCTAATGACAGTAAATCCTTCCCTCTTCTATATTTTCTGTTTCGCCCTCTTCCTATCTTCGTTTCCTCGATTTCCTTCTTTAAATCTACATTTTTTATTTCCTGAGGTATCACACTTTTACTCCTCGTACCGAAGACAAATGTTGGGTGGCGAGCGCTGCTGTAAAAGCATCACTTGCATGTTGAAGGGCATCACACACGAAACAAGTCTGTATAAGATGAACATGAGCATTGCTTCACGACCCTTCCTCGACCTCAACATTGCATTTTAAGCTCTAGACAAAATGGCGATCACGGCTACTCTCCAATTGCTTAATGGTAATGTCGCTGAATTCCAGTGCTCTTCCACATCCAAAGTGGGCGATCAAGTATGCAATGTCAAGGCTGCCATTTTCTTCGTGCTTTGTATTTGCCTCGTCGCATCTCTTCTCAAAGCTCTTGACAGGGGGAATAAAGCAGACCATGACTTATACAGATCGACAAACATCCATTTCCAGACTACGTGAGGATCCATATGCCTTTCTTCATGTTGTATTGCCAACTACACAAATAATTCAGGAACTAATACGCCCAGGACCAAACATGCTAACATGGTCAACCAGCAAGAGTATAAATACTGGCCTGAATAATCTGCTACTGCTGTAGGCTTTCTCCCCATTAGAGTGATTATGATTGGTTTGAATAAAAATTGTGCTCTTCTACAGTCACAGCTCTAAAAAACTGTGATTTCCTACAGCAGTCTGTTATATATCACTTCTCTGTGGTGCATGCGTGCATGTGAATGCACACTGGCTAGTATGGATGCCAACACATGTTGTTCGAAGAGGTGGTCTTAATATTTCTTTTCACATAACAGTGTCCTTTACGGATGCCTCCCCTTTCTTGAGCAGTTTTCCATGTGAAGTAATCGCTATACTGCTGTGTTCTGGATGTATTTGATAGGCACACGAGCAAGCTCTGCAGTAATCTGACTAATTCCTTCTCGTTCATAGAAAGACTAATAGACGCAGCTGTTAGGTATTTAATTCTTGTGAAAATATGTAATCCTAAAGACATTGTCTGTATTTGACCTTGTTTATCTCAGTACAATAGAGGCTGCTTTTGATAAAATTCTATGAAAGCCTTAACATAGGCTGAATGGGTTTAAAAAAGATTCCCAACAAAGCATTTAAGGACGGGCTGTCAGATGTATCCGTGATTTTTTATCAGAATAAATCCCTCTAAAGATGGAGGAAAATTTGATAGTATTTTTGTCTTTGTAGTGTTTTGAGCGAAACTATGAGCAGCCAGCATTTATGCTTATTAAAGGTCAAGGTCATGCCCCCCCGGCTGCGGCTGTCTCTCCTTGCTGTACTCCCTTTTCCTGGCAGCCATTGTATAGCTTTCAACTTTCATACGGTCGATTGTATGCGATTCACGAGGTTCAGCTAGAAACCGATCCACAGTAGAGCGAGGCACAAAATAATATATATTTTTTTCTTTTCAGTTTACAGCCGAAAAGGCTGCTGGTAATAACACAGACTAAAATTCTCCTCCTACATGAGAGAAAACAAAATCTTGTTTTTTAGTGATATTTTCTTGAACAATGCCGTTGTGATGTGTTAACTAAATTGTTTTAACCTCTTTGTGATGTGCTTATCAACTGTTTGAATTTTCTCTAAGACATGAATTCTTTTTTTAAAGGATTGTATTGATTCAGATCATTGTTTTGGTTTCAGTGAACAGCTGAACGACAGGATTTCCACAGGGTCAGACATGGTTTTCTTTTTCTGACAGGTGTTGATATTTCCATTGTCTATGGTGATTGTGCCATATTATCGGCCGTGATGTATGAATATCCAATCCAGTGCATAAAATATCCCCTTTGACCTGCTTTGTTCAGACGTGACAAAATCTTATACGAATAATGGGATGGTAATTCATGCGGGACTAGCTCCTCTTTGGAAAAATCCTGAGTACTGGTTCGTTGCTCCACGTCCTCGAGATAATAACCTCATATATTTTGCTTCCAGTCAATACACTGCACCATGGATATCTCCAAGAAATACGCTGCACCCTGGATATCTCCGGTCAAAACGTTGCACCCTGAATATCTCCAGTCAGTACATTGCACCCTGAATATCTCCAGTCAGTACATTGCACCCAGAATATATGTTTTGAGCATTATATCGCGAAAACTTGAAGAGATGCAATCTGCATCAAGGGTTGATGAACTAGAGGTCTTCGACTGTATGCCGCTACTAAATCATTATAGCGTATTTTATAGAGTAAGATACTTAAAATGTGTTCCCGGTGGTTTTGATATGTCTTTAGGCAAATCTTGCCTTTATTTCTAGAATAAGTAATATACAATTTTATCCTGTTGAAGAGCATTAACTGATTTATTTACAAATTGACCGCCTGCCTCTGTAAAGAGTATTTGTTCCTTTGACTTCCGCCGTGCCGAGGATGTGATTTAATGCTTTTGCTACTTCTGTCTTTATGCCCCAGTGTGCATCTGCATGTAATAACTAAACACGTCAACACAAAGTAGTAGATGTATAATTCGGTTGTTCTTCCTAGAACTTCCTAGAGGTCTTGTGGTAATTTGTTTTCGGTGCGAGAGTATTTTGCGCGTGTGCATGTGAAGAGTGTGTGCACGAGAGGATTTCAGATATTTTTTCACACCAGTTACAGTAGTATTTTGGTGTCTGTTTTGCAGACCAGATTTGTACAGTGCTTGTTCACTGCCTAAGCCGTGTGGTTTCTAATAGCTTAGGATTGTTCTCTTGCTCTCGATCACGACCACTGATGCACAGTTTCGTAAGGACAATATTCTAGAAGGATGTTACTTCGAAAATGAAATTTCCCATTTGTTTAACACCGAAGATCAACTAGCAATAGCTGTGCGGTCTAGTCAAAGCAACCTTTTTATGCAGTCAAAGCAACCCTTTTAACAGAATAAAGTGTGATTCATTCAACGACTTGTACCAGTAGTAAAATGGATATGTTTTCATGTCTCCCCTTGGTAAGTGTATTGTTTACTATGTTACTATGTGCTGCTTCTATAAAACAGTCATCCAATATCAGCAACATACGATCGGGTTTTATTTATAACCAGAAGGATCTATAATATCTTTGCATATAGTAATTTTTTCAGACAGAGATTTCTCTTTCTCGAGGGGGTGAGGGCATATGATTATACTATCACACTGTTTTTGATATGTGACTGTCTGAGAGGTAAGCTATGTTTTCCCAGAGTTGGTGAAACCTGCTATCACTCTTTCATTGAAGCAAGCATCACCATCGCAATACGCTTTATCTTGAAATAGTGAATACTTTTTAACTTTATCACTCTTCTCCTTCAGTCGACTCGTACCAGCGGTCGAGACGGAGGCATCAGGAGATGGAAAGCGGTCATGACGGAAAAAACAGGGGATGGAAAGCAGACGGATTTCCACCATTCGCCATTTGCCCACAATTGATTACACTGGTGAGATTCTATAGCTTTCACTATCACTGTTTCCTCCTCCTCCGTGTTTTCTATGTAAGAAGGATCGTCAACATACCATGGCATATCTAGGTGTCCATACGTCAGACTTTAACTTTCTATATGCAAGTATAATGTTGGAAAATTACCTGTTGGCAATATTCGAAAATGAGGGATACCAAGAAGACCCACTTTATTCAAAACAGCCTGAAAAAACACAATGAGAGTAGTGCAGTCGGTTATTGAGTGATTATAGACGTGGAAAAGAATTACGGACGAGCTGCCGTTGATCATTCATCATATGAAAACAGCCCCCCCCCCAAAAAAAAAAAAAAAAAAAAAAATAAATAAATAAATAAATAAGATAATAAAAACAGAGATCACTGCCTTACAGATCGAGGATCATAGAAGTAAAAAGCATCACCATCTCACATGTTTGAAACTGCTTCAGCTCTTACTGGAGTTGGATTAGAAGTATCAAAGACTTATGATGTATATCAATTCTCCCAGTACTTGGCACCGTTTATATCCACCAACATGAAAGCCAAGAGAGAATCATCAGATAAAGCACAACAAAATCTCTAACAGCACATTTGGACGACGTTTATTTAACCTGCTAAAAAGGGTTAAAAAGGCCAGTATGGGAACGAAAGGTGAATATTTTCTACCCAAAGTAAGAAGTCCATATTTTAAAGGTTTATTTCTTTAGCTCCTAATGGGCATGTTAGGGTAAAGAGTCAGAGAACCATAGAAATGAATTACTCTCACTATGTTGGATTTACAATGTTAGAGATGGCTAAATATAAGTTATACTTTTTCTTCTACAAAGTAATAAAGTCCTCCTACGGTTCAAAGGTTAAATTATGCTAACTGGACACTGACAGTTCCATAATTCAGGTGGAAAGAGATGTGTATATAGATTTTTTTTCCCTATTAAAAGATTGGTTGGGCACATTATACTGTAGTAATGGACAACCTATCTGATAGGCTTGCTTGCTTGCTTGAGATTTGCGAAGTTCTGGCTTCGCCCGGGCCTTTCACTTATGGCCCGGCCTGTGTCAGCTTTTTATGGCTGTCTCATTTTTTTGTTTGACACTCGGTGCTTACCGTGGCGGTGGGATTGCCAGCAGGCGCTCCTGTAGCCGTGGTGTAAGCATCTCGCATAATCTCTTTACCAGCACGACGGCTGTGTTCTGTGGGCTTTGTCTTAGGAATTGCGTGTACACGCAATTCTCTAAGTAATGTACAAGTGTGGCGTTCGGCTCGCCGCAATGCATGCAACACCTCTCTTCACGTTCTATTGTTTGTATGATCTGCCATGCACAGTGGTAACCTAGGCGCATTCTGTGCAGAATGACTTCAGTACCTCTGTTGTTTATTTCAGAGAGTGCCAGTGGTTCATAGCCTGTGGCATCTGAGTACCAGCTGGCCGAGGGGGAGGATCTCGTTTCCTCTCTGTGAAGCTGCAGGAGGAAGGAGTGGCCGCACGTACACTTCCTCCTAAAATATTTG
>NC_051395.1:35410868-35412903 GCF_015228065.2 Penaeus monodon | reverse complement strand
GTACAATACAATATTGACTGGACCCTTTCGTTGAAGCACGAGACCAAAAAGCCTATAAGCTATATATTTGCAGAGGGAACGGTCCTCTGGTATAATTTACAGGATTATTTTCAGAGTTTCGAGTGATACGTATTAAGGTTTTCAAGCACTGCCAGCATCACATCGAGGTGGAGATAAAGAGAAGGCCGCGAGACGGACCTCGGGTTAGACACCGTCCCTTAGTGGAGGGTATTTGGATTAAGTAAAAAAGGGGCCCTATCGGGTGATAGATAGTCATTGGGGTGGTATATAAGTTATGGAGGCTGTCAGACAAGGAAGAATGTAGGATTCATGTTGACAGGATAAAGTTGGAGATATTTGCCTGAGACAAGGAGAAATGTAAACAGGGCATATCCGATTCATAACTCTATTGACTCAAAGGGTCAAGAAAGAAGCTCCCGGGTGGATAGTAAAAAGTGGCAGAAGTAAGTATGGATCTCTTATTGTCCATGTTTTCAGATCATTGTGGGATCATTGGCAAACTTTTTTTTTTCATTTTGGAAGGTCCTCAACTCTTCATCGAATAGAGAGGACACGACTTACAGGGCCTTGAGCTCTAGGCCTGGCATCAAGAAGTAGAAAAACGCTTGAATAATATACACTTAAATAGTCCAAGACAGGATGAAAGGAATTGGGGATGGCCACATTATACCGTCTTAGACGGGTTAAGGACAATGGCTCACGTCAGACTTAAAATAGGTGGATTAAGAGATGCAGTTAAGGGACATTTGTCACCAGAACTCATACCCCTGGTTACAGTTTCGGAGTTACTACAACAGCTCTAACGGGAGTGAGTTCCCCCAAGGGAGCAGGATGTTCATTTGCAGTATGATCTGATGCATGTAACGGTACGGCCTGGGATTTCTTCTTCTTATGTATCTGATAATAGGGGTTGGATGTCTTCAGTGTCCCAAGACCAGTCAAAAAGACTTCCTCCCTTATATTTGTTTGTTTCAGAATCCTGGGACTTGTATATGTAGAGTGATGGATCAGGATCTTCGAGAGGAAATATTGCTTAAGGACACGCTAGGGGACACCGAGTCTGAGACGACTTTAGTGGAGGCATCCAAGCTCAGGGAGCGGGCCTTGGACCACTCCTACGAGCGAGTTTGGAATAAGATCCTCATCATCATTCTATGGGGGATTGCAATGTCTGGTGGTTCTTCACGTTCTTAACGTCTTGTCTGTGATGCAGTCGACGTCGGAACTCGGGGGAGGACGCTTCCGGAGAACATAATCAGGGATGCGTTACTATTGAGTTACCATCACGAGCCAGGGATAAGGTAGGTAAGTTCTAGACGGCCGGAGCAATTCCTGTCCGGAACGACATGATCGAGGGCGATCATACTTATAAAGGGGGAGTGATGTTGTAAGATGACGAAATAAAGATTAACTACAGACGAAGATCGTCTTATATCGTTGAGGAGGTACTCCGTCTGCGCATGCGCGGCGACGGGAGAGGAGAGGATCAGTAATAAAGAATCTTCCTGGTAACATCGGTAAGGAGAGTGCTAGTTTAACTTGTGTGGGAGAATACTGGGCAGGGAATCCAGGTGTCGGAAAATATTACAGAAGAATATTCTTTGATCTCTGTAATAGGTCTTAAGGGAAATATTAACAACTAGGCGTGAGATATTCGAGACTGGCAATAGTTACGTCTACTTCCAGGGTTTTCGTGATTTAAAGTATTTAGTTCGTTTGTATCTTGTTCTTACACACACACACACACACACACACACACACACACACACACACACACACACACATATATATATATATATATATATATATATATATTTATATATATATATATATATATATATATATATATATATATATATATATTTGTTTTTAAGTTTGTTCTGTACATAAAGATAATAAAACTGAAAATATTAAAAACGTATTAAGGTGACCTTCAAGGTTAGTTAGACACACTAATAACCGTTGGGTCACTTGCTTACATGTTAGTTATAAGGTTCGCGTTTTGCCTATAGGA
>NC_051395.1:35385868-35405868 GCF_015228065.2 Penaeus monodon | reverse complement strand
TTCGGCTCGGTTTTATGATCATGGGGTTTGGGGGCATACCCCTGCCAATGTCAGCTAGTCTGTCAGCAAGCTCATTCCATCTGATGTCTATGTGGCCAGGGACCCAGTACATGATTATTCTTCTACCCTGAGCAAGAATCCTCTGTGCTATTGTGAGGACAGTGGTCAGAAGGTAGATGTTGTCTTTGAGTGAACTTTGCTGCAGGCAGTCAATGGCTGCTCTGGATTGATTGATTATTTAAAATCATCTGCCGCGTCAACAGCTAAGGTCATTAGCGGCGAATAGCTTGTTAGATAGAAATATTAAAATATTTAAAACTTTAAAAATCTATCAATAAATATCTTACAAATAACAATAAATATATTATAAATCAAAGCTTAAATATTGTGCTCTAAGTGTATAAAATTATTGCATACACATATTGTATAATTAAATTTTATTGAAAATATTAGCCTCCCTAAGGAAACTAATAAGATCCTCTATGTCACAATCCTCCACCAATACATATTTCAATGTATATGGGTGAGACAAGTACATACGTCTTTGGCCTGAATGTTGCACATCTTTCCAATACATGTGCGACCGTTAATAGCTCTTGGCATCCCTCATAAAATGCTTCACTTTCAGCCATCATCGGCCCATGAGTCAGTCTTGTGTCCGATTCTTAGTCTTGCTGATGCAACTTCTACTTTTCGACTGGGATGGATGCTGGTCACCCAACTGCCAAGGTCATCTCTAATCTCTCGCAGTATGTTTCTGGAGGTATGCCTCCATTGCTCCTTCCATTTATCGCAAAGACAACTCCTGATGCTGCGTTCCAGGTCGGTGTGTGGGAGAGGAAAACGAGCTCACAAGGCTGAGTGGCAGCTACCTTGGCCTTCCGATCAGCTCGCTCATTCCCACTGATACCAACATGCGCTGGCACCCGCAGGAAGTTATCTTTTTATGTGATGACATCAGTGCAAGCCAATCTTAAACCTCCCTCACTAATGGAAGTGATGAGTTTAAACTCTTGATTGCTTGCAAGGCACTACGAGAGTCATAATATATTACAATGGAATGGTTCGTATGATCTTTATTCATCTTAACTGCTACATGGATGGCATGTAACTCTGCAGTGAAGATCGAGGCTGTTAGAAATGCAGTCTTCCTTATGCTCCTGCTGCAAAGCCCACACCATTTTCAGATTTCGAACCATCTGTATATATTACATCTATTCCTTGGTACTTAGAAATGTACTGAAGAAATCTCTCTGACTTCTGCCTCGAATCTCTCTCCTTTCCCAATTCCGACCAAATCCAGCTCGACTTGATTAGTCTAAAACCTTAGTGAGATTTAAATTAAGATCCTCCACAAGATTCCTCATTCTCCTACCATAGCGTTTTGTGGTCTGCACCCCAAGTACTTCACCTTTTGGACAAATTGCAGTGGGATTGCTCCTAAATAGAGGGAAGGATGGAACTTTCCTCGTTTGTGGAAATGTATAGCCATGGTCTTGATGGGAGAAAATTTGAACCCATGGTATGTTACAACTATACAACCTGATTTATTGCAGTCTGCATGTGTCCTTGCACATCCTGCAAGCTCCTCCTGAGCAGTACAGTGTAAAGTCATCCACATACAGATTATATGAGACTGCACTTGGAACAACCTTTACTATGTCATTTATAACAAAGGCAAACATGGTTACACTTAAGACACTCCAGCTAATCTTCCAGATTAGAGAAACTGTTTCCCACCCAAACTCTAAACTCCCTGTTACTAGGAAGCTTTGTATAAATGTAGGTAATGCTCCTCTTAAACCAATATCCTACAGCTTCATTTCTAGCAGCCATGTCAACCTGAAGTTTACCATTTTTTCCATGAGCTTGCAGATGCATCTGGAAAGAGAAATAGGTCTTTAATTTCCTGGTGTGGAAGCATTCTTTCCAGGTTTAGGAACAGGAATGATTATAGCCTCTTTCCATGTGGATGGCACTGTGCCCTCCCTATAGATCCTATTGAATAGGTCTAACAGGAACTTCTCTGAGCTCTCCGGTGAGATATCATTTGGTATGGAATATCGTCACTACCTGGGGCAGTCTTACAGCAGAGCTGCAAAGCATCCATCTCCTCGTGCAAAAATGGCAAGTTGTATGGAAGTTCTGCTGCAGTCCTACTGAAGAATGACACTGGGTGTCATTCCTGTTCAGCCTGAATTGTGGAGAATCGGGCAGTGTAAGATGCTCCAGAGGAGCCATGAATTTAGCTAGCTCATTTGCAAAATCTTTTTTGTCTGTGAGGATTATGCCATCCATCTTCCTACCAACTGGTAAGAGCATTGGGGATGCAGCAAAAAAATCTTCTTGTCAGTCTAAGTTGCAGAGACCAAGGCATGATTATCATGCCCAAACACCAGGCTACCCTGAATTTCCTGCAGGAAACCAAAGGGCTTAATGATGGGAGGAAAAAGTGTCTCTCGCCACTCAATAACGACGATAGGAGAGTCAAGATGGTGTTACTTGGCTTCTCACTATCATATGATGTGGATGTGATCACATCACACCCACAGGTCGTGGACGCTTCCCGAATGTCGAAAGGGAAGAGCCCAACCAGGCAAGTCCTTGTGACCTTGAAAGGCTCCTTTAGCCTAAGAACATATGTACCAGAGTGCCAAAGATATGGTCATCACCAGACTAGCTGCAAGGCCAAGCTTAAATGTGGTGTCTGCAGCAAGGCACACAACACCGAGGTGTGCCATAAGGCACACAAGGAAGGCCAAAGGGACACAAAAGTCAAATATCCCAACTGTGCCAAGGGGCATCACACCAGGAGCCTGGCTTGCCCTGCCAGAGAAGAGGCGGCCCTCAGGCGACAAGATTGATTGATTATTCAAAATTATCTGCCGCATCAACAGCTAAGGTCATTAGCGGCGAATGCCTTGTTAAATAGAAATATTAAAATGTTTAAAACTTTAAAAATCTATCAATAGATATCTTATAAATAACAATAAACAAATTGAAAATTAAAGCATAAATATTAACCCTAAGTGTAAAAAATTTATTGCATAAAACATTAGGGCATAATTAAATTTTATTAAAATATAGTCTCCCAAAGGAAACTAATAAGACCCTCATGTAAACAATCCCCCCCCCAATACATTCTTCAGTGTATATGGGGGAGACAAGTACATACGTCTTTGGTCTGAGAATGTTGCACATCTTTCCACTACATGTGCGATTGTTAAGGGCTCTTGGCATCCCTCACAAAGTGCTTGATTTTTAGCCATCATCGGCCCATGAGTCAGTCTTGTGTGCCCGATTCTTAAACCTTGTTAATGCAACTTCCACTTTTCGGTTGGGATGGATGCTAGTCACCCAACTGCCAAAGTCATCTCTAATCTCTCGCAATTTATTTCTGGAGGTATGCCTCCATTGTTCCTTCCATTTATCGGAAGACAACTCCTGATGCTGGGTTTCAGGTCGGTGTGTGGGAGAGGAAAACGAGCATCACAAGGCTGAACAGCAGCTGCCTTGGCCTTCTGATCAGCTCGCTCATTCCCACTGATACCAACATGCGCTGGCACCCAACACAGAGTTATCTTTTTACGTGTTGACATCAGTGCAAGCCAAATCTTGAACCTCCCTCACTATTGGATGTGATGAGTTTAAGCTCTTGATTGCTTGAAAGGCACTACGAGAGTCACAATATATCACAATAGAATGGTTCATAAGATCTCTAGTCATCTTAAATGCTGCAAGGATAGCATGTAACTCTACAGTGAAGATCGAGGCTGCTAGAGAAAGACTGCCAGATGCAGTCTTCCTTCTGCTCACTGCTGCAAAGCCTACACCATTTTCAGATTTCGAACCATCTGTATATATTGCATCTGATACTTAGAAATGTGCTGAAGAAATCTCTCTTTGACTTCGGCTTCAGATCTCTCTCCTTTCCCAATTCCGACGAAATCCAGCTCGACTTGATTAGCCCAAGGGGGGAATTGGGGAATTCCAACAGCCAGAACCTTAGTGAGATTTAAATTAAGTTCTACAAGATTCCTCATTCTCCTACCATAGGATCGGCTATCCTCAAGGGGGTTGAAAACCAATCTGGATGTAGGAGATCCTGGAATCCTTTGTAGTCTCGTGTAGTAAATCAGGTTCATGTAGTCCCGGTTTAATGAAAGAGGTGGTTCTCTACTCTCAGCATACAGGGACTCCACAGGTGAAGATCTGAAAGCCCCATACAGATTCTGAGAGCTTCATTATGAACCGGTCCAACATCTGGAGAACAGTGGAGTTGCAGATAAATAAGCTTCACATCCATAGTCAAGCTTACTACGAATAAGCGCTCGGTAAAGCCGTAGAAGCGTTGTGCGGTCTGCACCCCAAGATAAATGTGAAAGAACCCGCAAAATACTAAGTGCTTTTGTAGCCTTCACTTTTAACTGTTTGATGTGAGGCACCCATGTAAGTCATGAGTCAAAAATTAGACCCAAGTACTTCACCTCTTTGACAAATTGCAGTGTGTTTGTGCCTAAATAGAGGGAAGGATGGAACTTTCCTCGTTTGTGGAAATATATAGTCATGGTCTTGCTTGGGGAAAAATTTTGAACCCATGATATGTTGCCCACTGTACAACCTGATTTATTGCAGTCTGCATGCGTCCTTGCACATCCTGTAAGCTTCCTCCTGAGCAGTACAGTGTAAAGTCATCCACATACAGATTACATGAGACAGCACTTGGAACAACCTTTACAATGTCATTTATAGCAATGGCAAACAGGGTCACACTTAAGACACTCCCTTGTGGGACCCCTTCCAGCTGATCTTGCAGGTTAGAGAAACCCGAACTCTAAACTTCCTGTCAGCAAGGAAGCTTTGTATGAAAGTAGGTAATGCTCCTCTTAAACCAATGTCATACAGCTTCATGATATGCCATGCTTCCAAGTAGTATCGTAAGCCTTTACAAGGTCAAAGAAGACTGCTATCATTTTGATGTGCTGTGCGAAGGAATTCCGTATAGCATTTTCCATCCTCACAAGTGCATCTGTGGTTGATTTTAAATTTTTCTAAGCCATATTGATATGGGGTCAACATGTTTTTCTTTCCCAGCAGCCATGTCAACCTGAAGTTGACCATTTTCTCCATCAGCTTGCAGATGCAGCTGGTGAGGGAAATTGGTCTGTAATTTCCTGGTGCGGAAGCATCTTTGCCAGGTTTAGGAACATGAATGATTATAGCTTCACTCCATGTGGATGGACTGTGCCCTCTCTATAGATCCTATTAAATAGGTCTAACAGGAACTTCTGGGAGCTCTTCTGGTAAGTGAGATATCGTTTGGTATGGAATACCGTCACTTCCTGGGGCAGTCTTACGGCAGAGCTGCAAAGCAGTCCATCTCCTTGCGCAAAAATGGCAAGTTGTATGGAAGTTCCTGCTGCAGTCCTACTGAAGAACGACACTGGGTGTTGTTCTTGTTCCGCCCGAAAAGTGGAGAATCGAGCAGTGTAAGATGCTCCAGGGGAGATCTCGGCCATGGATTTAGCTAGCTCATTTGCAACATCTTTTTGTCTGTGATGATTATGCCATCTATCTTCAGAGCAGGTTTTGTGACATGGATATGCTTTTTTCAGCAATCTAACGCACCTTGCCCCATACCCATGCTAAGGGAGTCCCAGAGTTAATCGAGGAGACATACTGTCTCCACGACGTCCGTCTAGCCTCCTTTAGCATGCGCCTGGCCTTGGCTCGGGTCTTCTTGTAATTGATCAAGGTTACAATGCTGGGGCATCGTTTCATTTGCCCTAATGCAGCTTTTCTTGCTCTGACAGCTTGTTGGCACTCATCAGACCACCATGGTACTGGAGGTCGACAGTAATGGCCGCTACTTATCGGAATGGATGCTTCTGCTGCAAGGTGAATCATGATGTGAGGTGATTAACAGCATCTTGAATACACTGGAAATCATTCACAGATCCTTGCAATACTGCAGTTGATCTAAAAAGATTCCAGTCCGCATGTTCATGTCGCCATCTCTGCACTCCATTGGCTGGAATACCATTCACCTCCTGCAGGTGAGCCTATTGATAGGTTTGTATTGGAGAATGTCCCAGTTTGAATTTGGAAATGTGTGGGAGTGTCATTGTTCAGTAAAACTGCATCTACTCTTAGACCCAAAGGGCTCCCAAAGGGCCCCTTTCCCCGAGGGTTGCACAAAGTGTCTCCCAGAGGTGTGCCGACCATTGAAATCTCCCAAGAGTAGAAATGGATGTGGCAACTGCCCAAGTAGATCTTCCAAATCATTAAAAGTTCAGATTATGTGGAGGAAGGTAGATGGATGCAACTGTGTAAGGCCGTGTCAAGCCTATTCTCACAGCCTTCACCTGCAGTGTTGTCTGCAGGTGGATGGCCTGGAAGGGAATATCTTGACGTACCATTACTGCTACTCCTCCATGAGGTCCATTGTCAAAGGGTTTCCCTAATGGGCTGAAATTGGAATCCTCTCAGGAAAATGGGAAAGATTTCCCTGGTCATAATCTCTTGTAGGCATACACAAACTGGGTTCCATGGAGCTATTAGATGTTGCAGTTCTTCCCATTTTGCATGAATTCCCTGACAGTTCCATTGGATTAGGGTATCCAGTTTTTTTATATTATCTCTTCATAAGGTGTTTGGCAGCACCTGTGGTCAAGGTTTTCCTCACACCTTTAAGCTGTCCCTTTCCAGGATCCTGGGGGTACCTTCTTAATTTGTTGACCTGTGGAAAATAGTTTCCACAGGTTTCCCTTGGACAGGTTCAGGATTTCTTTGCCCAGGCAAAGCATGGACCTGAGCCTTTGCTTCAGGGGCATTCTGTCTAGCAGCGGAGGCCCCTGTGGATGTTGTTGCAGCTGGAGTCTTTTGGACAGGTTCAGGATTGCTTTGCCTGGGCAAAGGGCGTGCCTGAGCCTTTACTTCAGGAGCATTTCTGCCTAGCAGTAGATGCTCCTGTGGATGTGGTGGCAGCTGGAGCTGTCACCGTTGAGGGCCCCTGGAGCCTTGCCTGATGGCTCCAAAAACCTTACTTTGGGAGGGGGAGTCTCCTCAAAGACCCCACTCCTACTCCGTTTCTGGTGGAACAACTCACCAGAGGCAGTGTCAGCAATTTGGGACCGGGTTTAGAGGAAATGGCAGAGTGTGCACTGTAAGAAGCATCGGAGGGCAAGGGTTGGTGGGAAGGAGGATGGGCTAGAACCGAAGCAAAGGACCCACCTGGCTGTGCAAACAGCACACGGGCACGTCACTTTGCCTCTGAAAATTAACTTTCTCCTTGCTCCTTATTACCAATACTTCCTTTTCAAATTTGTACCTTTTACACTGCTTTGAAGAAGCTTCATGAGCTTCTTTGCAGTGGTAACAGCATATTGGACCTGGACAGTTGTCATCTCCTTGAGACCTGTTGTACCACACTTTACACATACTCTTGGTTGTCCATTTTCTTTAAAACGGCAAGAGTTGGGTCCCTGGCCATAACCTTGGCAGTGAGGAACCGCATAGGTTGGGCACATATGGCTTTACCTTGAGGTGGTACCATGCTAACTTAACCGATTCTGGAAGGACTAATGTGTTAAAAGTTAGAAAAAGAGCTGGTGTCGACTGTTCCAAACCATCAACTTTCTTAAAACGTTTTACTGCCACTATTAAAATTCTCTAGTTCCTCTAACAGTTTCTCCTCAGAATACCTCATCAGGTCTTGGGAAAAGACAATTCCCTTACACTGATTGAGGGTTTTGTGAGGAGAGCATGAAACTTGAGCCCCAGGAATGTTGCATATCGCACGCAGATGGTCAATCTCGTCTGGTGACGAAACCTCAACTATCAGGCTACCATCTCGCTGTGGGGTGATGCGAGGGTCAGTTGACATACTTCAACTATTTTCGATGAACCCAAAAATTTCAAGATCCATGATTGATACACCATCAATGGTCTTCACTACTATATGAAATGCTTTCATATTTACCAGGTAAGATCTCCTTAGTGGATTGAGGAGGACTTTTCCCCTTCTTACCTGGTTTGGGAGCCTGCGGACCATTACGATTCCCATTCTTGCCCTTTGGAAGCTGGAAAGGTTCCAGAGTGACGTGTGATTTTCAAAAGAGAATGGTCCGGGGATTGCGCAGGTCGTCAGGGAGAGAGCTAGATCTTTGTAAAGTTGTAGTACTCATACAAATTTGAATTCTTCATTTCCTCACCCCCCACCCACCATGGAGTCCACGAGGGGAAGCTATAGTTGGGTTCAAAATCTCCAACAGCCACAGCGGTTAATGAGGAAATATACGCAGCCCCTATTTCAGTACTGATGGTAGTCGCGGGATCTATGCGCTACCGACTGAATAGTGCCTGCTTGACCCTAGCCATATTTGACCAGCCGATTGACTTGACCGGGCCTTGATCAAGCCACCCGTCTAACCAGAATAAAGGACCAGAGAGATGTGTTGCTAGCTGCAGGGCGCAGTGTGCAGCATCGTTCAACCTCCAGGACTCCTGTCTCCTGGTAATATGGGATGCCACGCATGGCAAACACACGTGGGAGAGTTCTCCCTGGTCCAAGATGGAATGAACTAGGGGTGGGTGCACCATCCCCTCTCATAGGCCTTGGTGCACCAGGAAGCCATTTTGTCTCATCCCTCACTGGTGACCTCTCCAGTATGGGTAGCCCTCGGGTCAAGTCAGTCGGCTGGTCAAATATGGCTAGGGTCAAGCAGGCACTATTCAGTCGGTAGCGCATAGGTCCAGCGACTGCCATCAGTACTGTGATAGTGGCTGCGTATATTTCCTCATTACCCCTGTGGCTGTTGGAAGATTTTGAACCCCAACTATAGCTTCCCCTCTTTGGACTCCATGGTGGGTGGGGGGGTGAGGAAATGAAGAATTCAAATTTGTTAAAGAGTACTACAACTTACAAAGATCTAGCTCTCTCCCTGGGCGACCTCGCAATCCCTCGACCATTCCCTCTGGAAAATCACACGTCACTCTGGAACCTTTTCAGCTTCCAAAGGGCAAGGGAAAGGGAATCGTAATGGTTCCCGGGCTCCCAAACCAGGTAAGAAGGGGAAAAGTCCTTCTCAATCTACTAAGGAGATCTTATCTGGTAAATATGAAAGCATTTCATATAGTAAGTACCTGGTAGTGAAGACCATTGATGGTGTATCAATCATGGATCTTGACATTTTTGAGGTTCATCGGAAAATAGTTGAAGTATGTCAACGTGATCCTCGTATCACCCCCAGCGAGATGGTAGCCTGATAGTTT
The DNA here is from genome assembly GCF_015228065.2 of Penaeus monodon. Lineage (NCBI taxonomy): Eukaryota > Metazoa > Arthropoda > Malacostraca > Decapoda > Penaeidae > Penaeus > Penaeus monodon. The sequence continues at coordinate 35,396,595 of NC_051395.1, read as the reverse complement.
TAGGTTTCATCACCAGACGAGAGTGACCCTCTGCGTGCGAAAATGCAACTTTCCTGGGGCTCAAGTTTCATGCTCTCCTCACAAACCCTCAATCAGTGTAAGGGAATTGTCTTTTCCCGAGACCTGATGAGGTATTCTGAGGAGAAACTGTTAGAGGAACTAGAGAATTTTAATGTAGTGCAGTAAAACTTTTAGGAGAAAGTTGATGGTTTGGAACAGTCGACACCAGCTCTTCTTCTAACTTTTAACACATTGTCCTTCCAGAATCGGTTAAGTTAGCATGGTACCACCTCAAGGTAAAGCCATATGTGCCCAACCTATGCGGTGCTTCCACTGCCAAGGTTATGGCCATGGAGCCAACTCTTGCCGTTTTAAAAAAAATGGACAACCAAGAGTATGTGTAAAGTGTGGTACAACAGGTCATCAAGGAGATGGACAACTGTCTTTGGTCCAATATGCTGTTCCACTGCAAAGAAGCTCATGAAGCTTCTTCAAAAACAGTGTAGAAGGTACAAATTTGAAAGGAAGTATTTATAATAAGGAGCAAGGAGAAAGTTAGTTTTCAAGGCAAAGCGACGTGCCCCTGTGCTATTTGCACAGCCAGGTAGGTCTTTGCTTCGGTTCTAGCCCTCCTCCTTCCCACCAAAACCCTTGCCCTCCAATGCTTCTTACAGCACACACTCTGCCACTTCCTCTAAACCTCGGTCCCAAATTGCTGACACTGCCTCTGGTGAGTTGTTCCACCAGAAACGGAGTAGGAGTGAGGGGTCTATTGAGGAGACTCCTCCTCCCAAAGTAAGGTCTTTGGAGCCATCAGGCAAAGCTCCAGAGGCCTCAACGGTGACAGCTCCAGCTGCCACCACATCCACAGGAGCATCTACTGCTAGGCAGAATGCTCCTGAAGTAAAGGCTCAGGCACATCCTTTGCCCAGGCAAAGCAATCCTGAACCTGTCCAAAAGACTCCAGCTGCAACAACATCCACAGGGGCCTCCGCTGCTAGACAGAATGCCCCTGAAGCAAAGGCTCAGGTCCTTTGCCTAGGCAAAGAAATCCTGAACCTGTCCAGAGAAAATCTGTGGAAAATAGTTCCACAGGTAAACAACCATTAAAAAGGTACTCCCAGGATCCTGGAAGAGACAGCCCAAAGGTGTGAGGCAAACCTTGACCACAGGTGCTGCCAAACACCTTATGAAGAAAAAAATCTAAAAAACTGGATACCCTAATCCAATGGAACTGTCAGGGAATTCATGCAAAATGGGAAGAACGCAATCTGATAGCTTCATGGAACCCAGTTTGTGTATGCCTACAAGAGATTATGACCAGGGAAAATCGTCCTATTTTCCCAGAGGGGAAATTCCAAGTTCAACCCATTATGGAACCTTTGACAATGGACCTCATGGAGGGAGTGGGCAGTAAGGGTACTCTTTTATTTTCCCTTCCGGCCTCCACCTGCAGACAACACTGCAGGAAAAAAGGGCCTGTGAAATTAGGCTTAAAAAACCCTTTACACATTTTGCATCCATCTCCCTTTTTTTTTAACACAAAATCTAAACTAAATGATTTGGAAGATCTACTTGGGGCATTTTCCACATCCTTTCTACTTTTGGGGAATTTTTTAAATTTGGTTTGGGCATCCCCTTTTGGGAAACATTTTGGGGCCCCTCAAAGGAAAGGGGCCCTTTGGGTCCTTGTTCTTAAAAGTATGCTTTTTAACGGGCCGTACCCCCAAACACTTTTCCCAAATTAAACTGGGACATTCTCCCATATAGACCTATCAATAGGTTTCACCTTTCCATTGAACGGGTTTATGGAAGACTTACATGGAAGCGCCCTTTTTCCCCAAATTTTTTTAAAGGGGTGAAGGGTATTCCACCCAAATGGAGTGCAGAGAGGGCGATTTGGGCATGCAGACTGGAATTTTTTTTTGGAAAAAACTGAAATATTGAAAGGGGATCTTTTAAATGATTTCCAGTGTTTTCAAGATTCTGTTAATCACTTCACATCAAATTAAACCTTTGGCAGCAGAACATCCATTCCCAAAATTACGGCCCGTACCGTCAAACCCCCAAATTACCATGGGTCTGTTTGAATGCAAAAAACTGTCAGAGAAAGGAAAGCGGGCTTTAAGGGGCAGTTGAAACGAGGGCCCCAGCATTGAACCTTGACTTTCAAAAAAACCCCCGACCCAAAGGCCGGGCGAGTGCAAAATTCTGGGACCCCTTAGAAATGGGTGTGGGACGGGGCTGCTAAGATTGCGGGAAAGACCACATCCATAAAAAAACCTGCTCTGAAAGATAGAGGGGGCAAAAATCATCACAGACAAAAAAGATATTGTTTAAATGGGGCTACTAAATCCAGGGCAATTCTCCTCTGGAGCATTTTACACGGGTTTGGGATTCCCACCCCTTGTGCTAAACAGGAACAACACCCAGGGGCCCGTTTTTCAGGGGGAAAGGGGCGGGGGCAGCTTCCATACAACTTGCCATTTTTGCGCAAGGAGATGGACCTGCTTTGCAGCTCGGGGCAGTAAGACTGCCCCAGGAAATCCGATTTTCCATAACCAAATGATATTTTTCACTTACCGGGGGGCTCCCCAAAATTTTTAATTGCCCTTTTTCAATAAAATCTATAGGGGGGGGTTCCCAGTCCCAAACCCCACTTTAAAAAAGGGGCTATAACATTCCTTTCCTAAAATTTTTAAGGATGCTTCCACCCGGGAAATTACGGGCCCTTTTTTTTCTCTCACCGGGCTGCATCTAAAAGCTGAGGGGAAAAAATGAAAATTTCATTTTGACAGGGCGCTAGAAAAGGAAAATTTGGCTGCCCCATATCAAAAATGAGTTTAGAAGATGAGATCGCCACAGAGGGGCACTTGCAAGGAGGAAACTGCTATACAAAAATTTTCCTTTGGGGCACAGCACGTCCCCATTTTACAGTCTTTTTTGACTTAAAAAGGGGGCTTATGATACCATTTGGGGAAGAGGGCTTATTTCTTAAAGGGGGAAATGACTTTGGGTTTTTTAAGGGAAAGCATTCCCTACCTTTCATAAAAAGGTTCCTTGCTAACGGGAAGTTTAAGTTCGGTGGAAAACAGCTCTCAAACCCCTGGAAGATAAAGGGGAAGGGGGGCCCCCCAAAGGGATGTTTTAAAGTTGACCCAAATTTCCCCATTGCTATAAGGACTTTGAAAAGGTTGTTCCAAGGGGCGGGTCTAAATGCAATCTGTATTTTGGATATTTTTCCCACCTACTGCCCCCATGAAAAGCTTACAGGAGTACAAGGACACTCCCAGAAAATTTTTGACTAAAAGGCTTACAGGGTGGGCCTAAACATAAATTTAAAGTGAGGGCTAAAAAAGGGGTTTTATATTTTGCGGGTTTTTTTCATCTTCTTGGGGGGGCGACCAAAAATCCCTTCTCGGGTTTTTCCCGGGCATTTAAAGACGTAGAAAGGTTTAAATTATGGTGTGGGGCTTTTTTATCTGAAACCCCCAAGGGTTTTTCGGAGGGTTGGGGAATAAGTTAAAATGAACCCTATAATCTTACGGGGGCTTTCGGGGAAAAAAAAAAATGTGGAAGGAAATTTGAAAGTGGAAAACCACCCCCTTTTTTAAAAAGGGAAAAGGAACCTGTTTTACCCCCCAAGACTAAAAAGGGTTCGGGGATCAACTTTTCAATTGTTTTTAAACCCCCTTGGATGGGCCGGGCCTTTTGGTTGGGGGAAATGAGGTCTTGTGGAAGATTTTAATTTAAATCTAAACAAAGGGTTTTCGGGTTTTGGGAAATTCCCCAAATTTCCCCCCTTTGGGAAACAAATAAAGTCGAGCTGGTTTTGGGTTGGGAATTGGAAAGGAGAGAGATCCAAAGGGGGGGGGGGCAGAAGTCAGATAGGGGTTTTTAAATCAGCATTTTCGGTCCGTGGAAAATCAATGAAATTTATTACAGAGGGGGTTCAAAGTCTAAAAGGGGTGTGGGCTTTGCGCAGTGGGCAAAAGGGGTAGACTCCCTCTGGCAGTCTTTCTCTAGCACCCCATTTTTTGGGAAAAATTTTAAAGATCACTAAGATCTTAGGGATTCCTGTTTTCCCCGTCCCCCAACTGGGGGGGGCTTGGGGAGCTAGAAAAAATCTGGCCTTTTGCAACCTTTTTGTCGCCTGAGGGCCGCCTCTTTCCTGAAAAGAGAAAGCCGGGGCCCTCTAGGCGGGGAGGGCCCTTTCCCACGATGGAACTTTTGGCTTTGTGCCCCTTTTGTGTGCTGCGGCCCCAAAACCCCTTGCGGGTTTAGCTTGGGGGGTGACCGTATTTTGGGCACTTGTGGGCCCCGGGGAAGTGGCTCTGGCACTACCCCCCTAAGGGAAGGGGCCCCTTGGGGGGGGCTTGGGTCCCAATGATCCGGGTTTGGGGCCGGCCCAGAGGCTACCCATCCTTGGGGGGTTCCCCACGAGGGATGAGAAAAATTTGGCTTCCTGATGCACCGGGGGCCTATGAGAGGGGAGGGTTTCCCCCAAACCCCTTTTGGGTTTCTCTCATCGGGGGACCAGGGAACTCCCACGTTTTTTTGGCCGTGCTTGGCATCCCCGGGCAATACCAGGAGACAGGAGTCCTGGGGGTTTTGAACGATGCGGGCACACTGGGCCCTGCAGCAAAGAAACACTTTCTCTTTGGTCCTTTTTCTGGTTAAAACGGTTTGGCTTGATAAAGGCCCGGGTCAAGTAAAATTCGGCGGGTCAAATTGCCCTAGGTTCAAGCAGGTACTTTTAAAGTCGGCACGCATAGGTCCCCCCAACGGGCCTTTCAGTACTTAACAGTGGCGGGCGTAAAATTTCCTCATTACCCCTTTGTGGCTTTTGGGAAGATTTTGAGCCAACTATAGCTTCCCTCTTTGGGACTCCATGGGGGGGTGGGGGGGGTGGGGAAATGAAGAAATTCATTTTGTATGATTTATTTAAAAATTTTTCACAGATCTAGTTTCTCTCCCTGCACCAAAACGAAATCCCTCGATTTTTCCCCTTGGGAAAAATCACATTTTGGGCCACTCGGGGACCCTTTTCCAGCTTCCAAAGGGGCAAAAGGGTTTTTCGTAAGGGTTTCCCCGGGGCTCCCAAAACCAGGTAAGAAGGGGAAAATTTCCCCCCAAAAATCCACTAAGGAAATCTTTCCCGGGTAAATATGAAGTTTTTTCATATAGTAAGTCCCTTTTAATTTAGTAAAAACCTTTGATGGGGGAAATAAATCATGGATCTTGATATTTTGGGGGAAGTACATGGAAAATAGCTGGGGGATGTCATGTGATTCTCGCATCACCCCACAGCGAATGGAAACCAATAGTTGAAAGGGGTTTTGTCACCAAAGAGGGGTGACCGTCTTTCGTGCAATAAAGCAAAAATCCCTGGGGCTCAAGTTCATGTTCTCCCCACAAATTTCCCCAATTTATTGTAAAAAGGGAAATTTCCCTTTTTCCCAGACCTATTAGGGTTTTTCTGAGGAGAAACTGTTTTGAGGAAATAAGAATTTTAATGTAGTGGGGAGTAAAAAAGTTTTTAAGAAGAAAGTTGACCCGGGTTTTAAAAGTTTTAACACCAGCTCTTTTCCCAACTTTTAATATGTTGTTTCCTTTCCCAAACATTTTTAAATTGGGATGGTTTTCCACCCCCAAGGTAAACCATATGTTTCCCAACCCCATGCGGTGCTTCCCACTCCAAGGTTATGGCCAGAGGGCCAACTTTTTGCCGTTTTTTTAAAGGGAAAATGGACAACCAAAGTATGTGTAAAGTGTGGGGAAAGACAGGTCCCTCCCAAAGGGATGACAAACTTCCAGTTTCCCCCCTATGCCTTTGGGTTTCCCTGCAAAAGGGTCATGAAGCTTCTTCAAAGCCCCGGGGTAGAAGGGGACAAATTTGAAAAGGAAATATTGGGTAAAAGGAGGAAGGGAAAAAAGTTAGTTTTTTCCCAAAGGCCCAAAAAGGGGGTTCCCCTGTTCTGTTTGGGACAAGGGCCCGGGAATCCTTTGCTTTGGTTCTGGCTCATCCTCCTTCCCCCCAACCCTTCCCTCCAATGCCCTTTCTTAACCCAAAAAAAAAAAAAAAAACCCCCCCCCCCCCCCCAAAAACTCTCCACTTCCCTTTTTAAAACCCCAGTCCCCCAATTGGGGTAAAAACTGCCTCTTTGGGGAAACCCACCAAAACGGATAGGGGTGAGGGGTCTATTGGGAGACTCCCTCTCCCAAAGTAAGGTCTTTTTGGGGCCATCAGGGGGAGGCTCCCCGAGGCCCCCAATGGGCAGCCCCGCAGCCAGCTTATCCACAGGGGGCCCCCGCTGCTAGGGGAAATGCCCTTGAAGAAAAGGGTCGGGTTTTTCCCTTTGGGGCCCGGCAAAAAAAATCCCGAGTCTTTTTAAAAAACTCATTTCAAAGGGGGGATCTTTGGGGGCCCTCAGGAAGGGGTCCAGGGGTCCCCAAAGGTGAAAAGCTCCAGCTGCCACCAATCCCAGGGGCCCCTGCTGCTAGGCAAGGGGCCCCTGAAGTAAAGGCCCCAAGCACGAAACCCTTTTCCCAGGCAAAGGGAATCCCCGAAACCTGTGCAAAAGGGCTCCACTGCCACATCCCAGGGCCTCCGCTTCTTTGCCCGAATGCCCCCTGAAGCAAAGGCCTTTAGGTCCACTCCCTTTTCCCGGCAAAAAAAATTTCCCGAACCTGTTCAAGGGAAAAACCCGTGGAAACTGGTTTTTCCCAGGGGAAACAACCAAAAATTAAAAAAAGGGACTCCCAAAACCATGGAAGGGACAGCCCCTTTAAAAGGGGTAAGGGGAAAACTTGCCACGGGGGGCTGCCCAAAAACCCCTTTTGAAAAAATACTATAAAAAAACTGGATACCCAAACCAATGAACTGTCAGGGGGAAATTTGCAAAAAGGGAAAAAAACGCAATTTTCTGATAGCTTTTATATAAAACCAGTTTGTGGGGGCTAAAAAAGATTTTTGACCAAAAAAGGGGAAAATTGTACCCTTTCCCGAGAGGATTCCAAGTTCAAAACCAAAAATTATTGGGGCCCCCTTTGAAAAATGGCCCATGGGGATTTCAGTTGGTTTCGGTAAAAGGGGGATCCAACCCGGGGAGACCCCCTGCAGGGGAAAGGCTGTGGAATAGGCTTTACCGACCCTTTCCCAAGGTTTTCATCCTCTTCCCTTTCCCCCACATTCTGAAAAATTAAAGATTTGGAAATTTTACTTGAGCAGTTGCCCTTCCCTTTTTACTCTTTGGGGGTTTTAAAGGTCGGCAAACACCTCTGGGAAAACACTTTGTGGGGAAACCCCGAGGTAAGGGCCTTTTGGGTCCTTGCTCCTAAAGTAGAAAGCAGGGTTTTTTTGGCATGCCTCCCACTTTTTCCCAAATTTTAAACTGGGACCTTTTTTCCTATATAGACCCCAATTGGGCTCCCTGATTCCGATGAAATTTCACTTGGCCCGGTTTTGAAAAACTTCATGGAAGGGACCATTTTCCAAAACTTTTTAAGGAGGTGTGGTATTCCGCCAATGGTGGGGAAGGATGGCAAATTGAACATTCGGGCCCGGAATCTTTTTTTGATCAACTGGGAGTATTGCATGGATTGTGAAAGATTTCGAGAGTGGGTTTAAGATGCTGTTAATCCTTCACTCACGAAATTTACCTTTCAGCAGAAGCTTTTTTTCCCAAAATTTCGGGGATTACCCTCGCCTCCAGTAACCCGGTGGGCTGATGAAATGCCAACAACTGTCCCCGGGCAAGAAAAACTTTCATTAAGTCAAAAAGAAACGACGCCCCGTGATGTAACCTTTTATCCTTTTCAAAAAGGGGCCCAGCCAAGGGCCCGGCGATGGGTAAAAGGGGCCTAAAGGACGTCATGGAGACAGTTTTTCTCCTTTTATTTTTTTCTGGACCCCCTTAGCATGGGTAAAGGGGACAAAGGGGCTTAATTCTGGGGAAAAACACATCGCTGTCACCACCTGCTTTGAAGATTTATGGCCCTAAAACATCACCCGATAAAAAAATGTTTCTTTGAACTAGTTAAATCCATGGCAGAGTCTCCTCTGGAGCATCTTACACTTCCCGATTCTCCACTCTTCGGGCTGAAAAGGGAAAGACACCCAGTGTCCGGGTTTTTCGTAGGACTGGCCCCCCAAAAAAAAAAACCAAAAAATTTCCCTACAACTTTCCTTTTTTGGGGGGGAAGGAGATGGACTCTTTTTTGGGAGCTCTGCAGTAAGACTGCCCAGGAAGTGACGTATTCCAAAAACCAAAAAAATATCTTCCCCCCTTATCGGGAGAGCTCCCCGAAGTTCCTATTGGGCCCATTCATTTGGATAAAAGGGGAGGGTTTCAGTGCCCTCCCTGGAAAAGGGCTATAATTATTCCTATCCTTTAAACCCCGGGGGAAGGACGCCCTTTCCCCACCAGGAAAATTTCCGACTCATTTCCCTTCACCAGGGTGCATCTGCAAGGGTGATGGGGAAAAAGGTTTAAAATTTCCCGGGGACATGGCTGCTAAAAAGGAAAAAAGGGTGCTCCCTAAAAATATGGGGTTTTGAAAGGAAAAAGATATGCCTTGTAAAGGGTGGAAACCCCGGGTATACGGGAAATTTCCCTTTGACAAGCGACGTCACAGGGTTTTCAGTCTTCTTTGGGCCTTGAAAAGCTTTTTTCTAAATTGGGAAGGGAAAGGCATACTCCCAAAAAGTTGTATACATTGGATTAGAGGGGGTATTACCCACCTTCATCAAAATTTCTTGCTAACAAAATTTAAGTTCGGGTGGGAAAAATTTTTCCCAAACCTGGAAGGGAGCTGGAAGGGGGCCCCAAAGGGGGTTCTTTGGTTTACCCTATTTCCATTTTCTATTAAAAAGACATTGTAAAGGGTTTTTCCAAATTTTTGTCTTCTGTAATCTGTATTTGGTGCTTTACACTCCCCACGGGTCATGGGGAAACTTCAGGATGTTTCAAAAGGGAAAATGCAGGCTGCAATAAATCAGGTTTCAGTGACAAAAAAATATTATGGGTTCAAATTTTCCCCAAAACAAAACCATGGCTAAAGCATTTCCACAAAAGAGAAAATTCCATCCTTTCCCCCTATTTTTGGGGCCCAAACCCCTGCTTTTTTCCAAGAGGTGAAGTTCCCTTTGGGGCTTAAAAAAAAAATTTTTTTACTCAAAAAAAATCCCTTTTTTTTTCATGGGTGCCCCCCATCAAAAGGGGGGGGGGAATAAGGCTACAAAGGCACAAAGTTTTTTTGGGGGTTCTTTCACATCTATCTTGGGGTGGGAGACCGCACATCGCTTCTGGGGCTTTACCGGGGGGCGCTTTTCGTTGTAACTTGATTTTGGTGTAAAAACTTATTCATCTGCAACTCCCCTTTTCTACGGATGTTGACTCGGTTTTTATAAAGAAACTCTCAGGGGAAACTGACTGGGGCTTTCCCGATCTTTACCCCGTGGAGTTTCCCTTTTTTCTGAAAAAGGGAGGGAAACCCCCCTTTCATTACCCGGACTAAAATGAACCCCGAATTTTTCTACACGGGGCACAAAGGATTCCCGGGGTCTCCCAAACCAATTGATTTTCAAACCCCCCCTTTAGGATAGGCCCACCCCAGGAGGAGAAAGAGGGAAAACTTGTGGAAAATCTTAATTTAAATCTTTTCCCAAGGTTCTGGGTGTTGGGAAATTTTCCCCCCTTTTCCCCCTTGGACTTTTAAACAAGTCGAGCTGGTTTTTGTCGGGAATTTGGAAAAGGGGAAAAATCCGAAACATAAGTCCGTGAGAAATTTCTTCAGCACATTTCTAAAAACCGGGGGTCAGATGCCAAATTTTTTAGATGGGTTTGAAATCTTTAAAAAAGGCTTTAGTTTTGGCAGCAGTGAGCAGAAGGAAAAACTGGGATCTGCAATCTTTCTCTAGGGAGGCCCCGATCTTCACTGGCAGAGTTACATGCCATCCTTACACAGTTATGATGACTAGAGGGTCTTACGAACCATTTTTGTTGTGATATATTGTACTCCGTATGCCTTTCAAGCAAACAAAAGCTTAAAATCATCACTCCAGTAGTGAAGGGGTTGGGGTTTGGTTTTTTTTAATGGGGGGTCAAAACCCCGGGCAAAAAGATAACTCTATATTGGGTGCCCGCGGGAAATTTGGGGGGTTTGTGGGGAAAGAGGGGAGCTGAAACAAAGGGGCCCAAGGGACTTTCCCCTCAGCCTTTGATGCCGTTTTCCCCCCACCTGAAACCCAGGGATCAGAATTTTTTCTTTATGATAAATGGGGAACAATTGGGGCTACCTCCAGAACAACTGGGGAGACCTTTGAGATGACCTTGGCATTTGGCGACTAGCAAACCATCCCCCCCGAAAAATAAAATTTTTATTAATAAACTAAGAACCCCCGGGGAAAACAAGACTGAAATCTGGGGCCAAAAATGGCTTTAAAAAAAAGACTTTGTGAAGGATTCCCAAGAGCCCTTAAAAGATCCCCACAGTTGTGGAAAGATTTTACATTCTCAAAACCCAAAAAACGTATGTACTTGTCTCCCCCCCCCTACACTTTAAAAAAGTATTGGGGGGAAGATTGTGACAAAAGGGGGGTTTTTATAATTTCCCCTTAAGGGGACTAATATTTTCCAAAAAAATTTAATTATCATAATTTTATGCAATAATTTTTTAAAATTTTTTTTTAGGGGGGCATAATATTTATGGGTTTTATTTTTTAA